>NW_008794008.1:237854-272434 GCF_000699145.1 Aptenodytes forsteri
CCTTCCGCCTGCCGCGGAGGAAGATCCAGGTCAAGGGGGGAGGGCCGGACCTCCGCTCGCCAGCCCGCCTTTTACAAAAAGGCGGTAGCGGTGTTCCGGCGCGTCGGGTTCTCTTCCCGCTCGAGCGGGGTCTTTTCCGCTCTTTGTGCGGTGGAGGCGCAGCCCTCGCAGCAGTCAGGGTGCTGAGGGGACAGAGGAGCTGCTCGGTCCTTCCGCCCGCCGGGCGGACCTGTGTCCCCCGCTCGCAGCGCGCCGTCCTCGGGGCCGCGTCTGGCGTGAGGTGATGTGCGGTCCCCACCGTGGAGGCCCGCGGGGGGAGGAGCGGGCCGCCCGTGCGCGCGACTGCGCTCGCGATGCGTTCCGTGGCTGGCGTCGCCCTCTCCCGAGGAGGGGAGGGAAGTGCCCGTCCCCGCGATGGACGGGGTGCACGTGGACGGGGCGCGGTGTCTGTCGTGCCGGGAAGGACCGGTTGTGCCGTTGGCGTATAACGGTTGCTGAAAGCCTCCTTCTCCTTGGTGTTGCTTTCCCCCTAGGAGCGAGAAGGATGGACGAAGCCGCTGGGGATTTGAAGCAAGCGCTCCCAAACGTGTGCGACAACGTTCAAGTACATGTGGAAGTTCATCAGAAATCAAGCAGGTCTCTCTGATCAGAACTTTACTTGCTGCAACTTGTGTCTGTTGCCTTTTGTCCTTGTGCTGCGTGCTCTTGTAGAAAAGTGCACAGCACTCTGCTCTGCCTTCTCTATATTCTCCCATGAGTTTCCACGCAGGTGTGTCTTCTCAGGTCAAATGAACCCATTTCTCTCAGCTTCTCCTTGTGCATCATGTGATCCAGTCTCATAATCAAGTTGGTGGCCATATTCTGGACTTGCTCCAGTATATCGTTGTCTCTTGTACAGCAGAGCCCAAAACTGCACACAGTACTCCAGGTGTGGTCTCACAAACAGCCAGTAGATGGAAAGAATCACTTTCCCTAACGTTTGCACTCTTGCTAGCACAGCCTAAAATAAGGTTGGCTTTATTTGTAGCAGGGGCACACTGCTGACTCATTGCCAGCTTGTCCACCAGTACCCCTGTGTCCTTTTCTGCAAAACTGCTTTTCATCCAGTTGGCCTCTGGTCCGTATTGTTGTCTGGGCAGTAGGTGGAGAGACAGGATTTCGCATTTACTTTTGTTGAACTTCAAGAGGTTCCTGTCAAACCATGTCTCCAACCTGCAGAGGTCCCTCTTGAGTGGCAGCCCTGCCAATAGTATATTGACAGCTCTCCCTGCTTTGGTGTTATTTGTAAACTTGCTGCAGTTGCTTTCCATCCCGTTGTCCAGAGTGTAAATGAAGATGTAAAAACAGTGTTGTTCACAATATTGACAGCACCACCCCACCTTTCCCTGCCTGACTTACTGGCAACTCTGCTTAGTCTTTGTACTACTAATCACAACCCTTTGAGCTGGACAGTCCAGCCACCTTCTTGTCCATTTATCCAGTCCTTATCTTACTGATTTGGCTATCTGGATACTATGGAAGAGTATGTCCAAGGTGTTGCTAAAGTCAAGGTGCAAAATATCCACTGCTCTCTTTTTGTCAGACTTAAAAAGACAAGGAACTGGGAATTTGCACTGGGGATGTATCACTGAAATTGCAAAATTAAGTTAAAGCCTTTCTGAAATCTTAAAATGGTATTGCTTTTCCTGTAGTTTTTGTCTCTTCTACTGGAATTCTCCTTATAGCATATCCCCATCCTGAGGTATCAGCTGTCCTCAGACGTAAAAGCATAATAGAGCTTCCAAGCCAAGTACCAAATTCGGTCTAGTAGCTTGGCTATGAGTTTTCCTGGTTTTCCTAGTGAAACACAGTCAGATTGCATAACTGATTTCCATTCTTGAAATCTAGCTGTGTCATTCCATGTCCTCTGATATGACTGCAAACAGAGCAAATAGTATTCTTTGGCTTGTGTCTTTTAATGCACAAATTAAAAACAAGTATCACACTTGTTGCTTTTGCAAATGAACTGAATTTGATAGAGTTTTTTTCTGCAGAATGTTATGGGGGGGTTGAGTGGGTTTTGGGGTTTTTTGTGTGGGTTGGTTTTTTGGGGGGGGGTTGGGGGGTTTTTTGGTTTTCCTAGTGAAACACAGTCAGATTGCATAACTGATTTCCATTCTTGAAATCTAGCTGTGTCATTCCATGTCCTCTGATATGACTGCAAACAGAGCAAATAGTATTCTTTGGCTTGTGTCTTTTAATGCACAAATTAAAAACAAGTATCACACTTGTTGCTTTTGCAAATGAACTGAATTTGATAGAGTTTTTTTCTGCAGAATGTTATGGGGGGGTTGAGTGGGTTTTGGGTTTTTTTGTGTGGGTTGGTTTTTTGGGGGTGGTTTGGGGGATTTTTTGGTTTTTTGGTTTTGGGGTTTTTTTTGTGAGATGGAAGCTGTCTTCTATGTAGGCTTAGTGTATGAAATAAAGCACTGATATTAGTTCATACTTCCTATAAATGTCAATGCCATAAATAATGCTCTTTCTTTCTTGTTAGTGTGGCCAAGAAAGAAGATATCAGGATGAGTGTCTTAAAGCTGTTGAACAGACACAACATCGTGTTTGGTGATTACAAGTGGACAGAGTTTGATGATAGTTTCCTTAACAGCAATGTCCAGTCTGTGTCAATTGTGGATACGGAGCTGAAACTGAAAGACAGACAGGTATTCACAGTCAAGAATGTACAGCTCTTCATATGCCTGTGAACTAGTTGTAGGTAGACTAGTGATAGCCTGAGGACATAAGCAAGACGAGGTCTATAGGGCGATGTAGTATCTTTTATTAGGCCGACTGGTATAACCAGGAAAAGGTGGCTAAGTTTTTGGGCCTACACCCCTTAGTAAGGTCTGAAAGAGAAGTAGTAGGCTTCAAAACTGAGTGCCAGCTGAGAACTGTAACTTTCTTATAATTAGCTTTGAATGAGAAATACGATGTATTAAAAGTCTTTTTATGTCCATTCTAGCCTATTGACTTGAGCAAAAGCAGTCTTTCTCTTCATATTTTTCATCTGAATGAAGAAGGACCAAGCTCTGAAAACCTAGAAGAAGAGAATGAGGATATCATTGCAGCTAACCACTGGGTGCTACCAGCAGGTACCCATGTGATATTTCTGGGATGTCTAGAGCAATTACAATGAAAGAAAAATTTGGAGAGGCTAAAAGTGTTTATAGGGTTACCTGTTAAAGGTGTTATTTGTATATATTGTTTAACTTTGTCCTTTGTTGATGGAACCAATATATTTGGACTTTCTTCTTTATGGTTTTGACTGAACTACTGCAGGTGATTCCACAACACGTCATTTATTTCTGTAATACTTGTGGATGGGTGAAAGTAACTGGTCTTGTGGAATAAAATGTATAGTCATAATCAGAAGCATGCACATTTTTAACCCCACAAGCTGCATTCCAAATTTTTATTTGGAGACCCACAAGAAACTCATCAGTTTAAACATTCATTTTCCAGAGCCCACTGCTGGCTTCCAGCCCCCAAGACAGTGCTGCTCTTATATTTGGAACAAACAAACAAACTAAAGAGATTGAGAGTCCTCAGAGTGTCTTCTGAAAAGAAGAATAAGGCTTTGCTCTGCAATAGAGCGTGGCGTGCCTGTTACTATCTTGCGCTTGGGGAAGTTTGATTCTGTGCCTGGAAAGAGAAGTACGGGTGTGAGCTTAAGCTCAAAGAGATTGATTCTGAGATGTTTCTTGCTCTTTCCATGTTGTGAAAAACCTAACTATCTAACTATTCGGGAAGAATTCAGTCTGATACTTTGACATTATTCCTGTGTTTTATAATTGTTCAGTCTTTTTTTTTTGCTCAAAGCTAGAAACTAAGTGCTAGAAAAGATTGATACCCAAATCACAACTTTAGTTTTTTATGTGTTATTCAGCTACATGCTTTTTTTTGTCCTTTACATGCTGATGTTTAAAAATAAAAAAAAGCTAAATGATAAAATTTGGCTCAGAACCCTCCTCCCACCCCAACTTTTCATAGCTCTCTATCTTGGGGAAATGTAGGTCCATCCCCTATTGAGAGTGGAAAGAATGATATTTTTTCTTTCATGTTAAGAAATTAAGAAGATTAATTTCTCCTCGCAATTATTTAAGGAAACAGAAGTTGTGAAACTGCTGAATTTGTCTGTTAGAAAGTAGTGTTTGCATTTTGAGAAAAATAACTCTCATGGTTTTTTCCATATATTTTAATTGCTCTCGTATATCTGTTCTTTATTCTCAACTAAAATTAAGGATTATTTGAAAACTGCTTTGTGCTGCAATGGTAGATTACAAGTTCCCAGATGGGTTTATCCTAAACAAGTATATAATACATTGCTTTTGCAGCTGAATTCCATGGCCTTTGGGAAAGTCTTATATATGACACTGAAGTAAAATCACACGTAAGTTGAAAATGAATAACAATTAAAATTGCTTGAGGAGAAGTAAGAGTTGAAATGTAGCCTATTTGTGCTGCATCCCATGGAGAATTTATTTGGAAATCACCAGCTCAAAAAATCTCTATATAATTTTTGATAGTTACATACTTCTCTGATGTACACTTAACAAAAGAAGGCAGAGCTGACGTTTTGAGATTAAACATCATATCTCGGACATATATCAATATGTACTCCTGTGAAATCAGCTTTGCAAAACATCTGAGTTTCCCTGTGAAACTGGGTTCAGTGATGCTCATGTCACAAATTATGAAGAATTTCTTCATATGCATTGGTTTATTTTACAGAAATCAGAAGTTTAACAGCTGGAGGTGTTGTTTTGGTAGCAACTTAAAACTTCTCAGAAGATTTTCACTTTTTCTTTAGATATATTCGTCAGCCTGCATTCATCAGCGCGTGAAAAAAACAATGAATATTCTGTAGAACAGGGTAGAAATTCACTTTATTAAAATACTCCACCTTGTTTTAAGGCTCATTAATTGCATGTTTTTCTAGAAGGGGAGAAGAAAATTGGTGGAAAAAAATAACTTCAGAGGCTTAGAAAAAATGTACACAGCATTCTTTGAAATCAGTTCTCTATTTCTCCATTGGGAAGGTCCCAAAAGATCTGTTGTGACTTTGGTGTGGGGTTTTTTTAATGATAAGGCAATTTTGGTGGCTTGCTATTGCTAAAAGAGAAGTGTGTTGCTGTCAGCTGTACTTGCAGTGCTTCCCTTCTACTGGCACTCTTGTTACCTTGCAGTAAACTAACTGAGGAAACTAAATCACTAAAAGTGTTCAACTTATTGTGTGATAGGCTAATTTCCACCTGGTTTTGTCCCGTTAATTGGTCCACTGTGACCAGAGCTAATGGTCATCTAACAGAAGTGGTGGGTGCAGGCTAGGTGAAAGGGAATGGGATTTTAACTGTGTGTTTCTGGCAGCAGCTAGACAATTCATTGGTTTAGCAGTAATGTTAGCCAGCACTATTACTGTTCATACAAATGCACGTTGAATGATTGGACTAGAGTGAGTGCGCTCCCACTTGAATGTTGGTAAGACATTCAGAAGAAACAAAACAATTCCATGGGGTCGTTTTCTAGTTTGAAGATTCTGTGCATTCATCAATGGTTGCGATGATAACTGCCAGAGCTTGTAGAACTGTAATTCTATAATCTGAAATTTAGTAATTGTGATGTGATTCAATTCAGTTGCTCTCATTAAGATGTTTATCATGCTTGTTAAAAAAAAATACACTTCCACCTGAAGTTTTTGGACACAAATAACTAATTCATTAGCTTGTTTATAATACCATAGATACAGTATTCTCACTTAAGTCTTTATAACCATCTATAGTAAAGCAAAAGATTGCAGTGATTGTACTTCTTCATTTATAAGGTAAACATCAATTAACACATTGTTTGTCTCATTTATGGAACTGCTTTCCAAATAATCTGTGAAATGACAGGACTATTTAATTAGACTTACTGATGTACTAAATAACAGCAAGTTGATCACTGTTGACTCTAAGTGTATGTTGGTAGAAAGAAGTGGTAGCTTTTAATGACTAAAACTAGAACTACTTAACTTCTGTAAAAGTAATTGTGATCAATGTTCATTCTTTAAACCATGGAACTGGCTGGGTACGGTTGGGTTCTACAGACTCTGAAGTGGTTGCTGTGAATTTTCAAAATAGTACAGTCAGTGTTGATATAATATTGAAAAACATGCTGGATGAAGTTCAGGTTTTTTGTTGTTGCATAATTGCTCCATCTTGGGCATGAGATATTGCAGGAATACTATTGTCCTATTAACACATATGGATCAAAATCACATTACAGGTAACAGCAACAGAAAATAATATGGTATCAGGTGTTATTATAGGTAAAAATCAGTTTAGATTCACTATTCTAAGGTGAATATTCATTTTGTTGTGAGAGTTCTCTACTTACTAATTCTAGATAATTCTAAAATGAAGTAGCATTATTTTTAGAAGCAAGCATTCAAGGAAGTACGTGCAACTTCCCTTATTTGGAAGGATAACCAATCTACAAATTCCTTGCAGTCGCTGATGCAAATGCTTCAGTAGAAAGGAACTAAAATGTGACAGGAATGCTTTGTTTGGTGGGTGGACTACAACAATCAGAACAAATGTATAGCTGTACAACATCTAAACAGGACCTGGAATTTGAGTCTTTGACTCTCTGTGCTTGGGCAGCTTGTGTTTTAAAGACACACTGTAAGTGGGACGATGGAAAATGAAAATAATCTCACTTTCTTAAAGCATTTCATTTATTCATGTAAAAGTTCTGGAACTCTATCTGTGCCCAGTACATGCTATTCTTTTCCCTGAGGGCAGGAAGGAAATGAATTTCCAACCTTTGCAGAAAGAAAATTTGCCTATGACTAAAAGACATGAGCCCAATTTTTTTCTTTTGTGAAGAGTACACAATAGACGTAATTAGGAGATTGCTTCTATTTGTAGTTGTATTTGCTGATATGTCTCTAATTTGTGTTTCTCTTTTTCTTCTCTTCAATTAGTTACTTGATTATGTGACGACAACGTTACTATTTTCTGACAAAAACGTTGACAGCAACCTGATATCATGGAACAGAGTTGTTTTGCTGCATGGTAAAAATGATCTGTCTTAAACCAAGTAGATTCATTGGCCATCTGTTTATACTTTCCTTCTGGAAAAACTTGTATTGCACTTCTGTGTAGTGAAATTAGATGATCCAAAAGCAGCAGAGAAGTATTCTCTCTATAATACAAATTTAGATGAAATGTAATGTCAGAATCAAATCAATGTTCACATGTACTATGTTTTGCAGGAATTTAAATTCTGTAATGTATAATACATGGACAATGGTTGTTTTTTTAATTTTCATTTTTAAGTGATACTATTGTTGTCTTTGTATAAAGTGCAAAAATAATGCAGATACTGAGGACATTAGGAGCCATATTTTAGTTACAGTTCTATTGCAGTATTAAAAAAATTGTTAGTTATGGCTTTATAAAAACTTTTGAGGAAACTGGGAAATCAATCTGTGTGTTGTTATTAACACTGTGTGTTCTGTTGCCAAGTATGAAGGCAGTACTCTCACTAATTTAGTTATTACTATTTCAGTGAAGCCGTAATCTTCAGTCAGTCCCAGATTACTGTGGAGGCTATACCATAAATGAGATTAACATCAGCTGAATCCATTTTCTTGCAAAAGGCAGCTTGCTATTGATTAATTACAATTTTGTCATAAAGACTGGTATTCAAAAATAAAAGGTCATAGTGGAAATGTATGTTATGAGTGTTAATTATACTTAAGTTATAACTATTTATCAGTTTAGAAGCTGCAGGATGTTTTTGTTTGGAAAACTATTTCAGACTATTTACAATATGATAGATATATTTAATTTTAGTAATGAGCTCCTTATTGTGATCACAAAGAAGTTAATACTGGGCAATCTACAACTGTTGTAGTGCAAAATACATTTATGCTATAACAGCAGTACTGGCTTTGAATGAAAGTACTGTCATCTGGTTGATGTTATCAGCTCGTTTAGCACCCACACATCTTCCCTACATTCATACTCTGTTTAACTATGCTTGTACTTGTATGTTTGGAGAAAGTCTGTGTGGCTTTTCCATAGGGTGTCAAGCCAGATCCAAAAGGTTTGTCCCAGAGCGTACTTCCTAAGATGCTCTGGGTTGCCCCAAGGTAAAGATTTCTGGGAAGTGGACAGCTGATCAAACTGGGCATGATGTGTTTCCGTTTTGCATGTTAGAAGAGTACATTTCAGGAAGATGTAAGTTTAAGCATAGCACTGATTTTTGAGAATGCTAATAAGCATAAGCCCTGCTAGGGTGATACGCTTTGCTTCTGTGACCGTTGAGTATTTTAACTTTATGGTGTCTGCATACAAACTATTACACTAACTGTACTGATTGAAAATTACATAAATTCAAAGCTCAGCTCTAGGACTGTAGTGAAGTAAGCAATCTTCTCAAAATACCCTGGTGTTCACTATAATTGTCTGCTGTGTTTTTATTCTACAATTAGTGCTGTAATGAAATACAGTAGTTAAAAGGATGTTACATGTCATTAACAATCTGATGCAGATTCTATGTAATGTATGGATTTGATTTCAAACCAGGCCCTCCTGGAACTGGGAAAACCTCTCTCTGTAAAGCATTGGCTCAGAAGCTGACAATTCGACTGTCGTACAGGTGATCATTTTTGGAAATTTTTCACCTTAGTTTACTATTGTTCAGTAGCCCAAAGATATTTAGTATTTGATTTCAAGTTACTGGTGCCAAGTGCTAACATTCATAGTTCTTTTATAGTGCACCTGGCTAGCAATAAAATTGATCTGATAGACTGGTTAAGATATTTTAATGCCTTTTAAAATGCATAATTATTTGTGCCCAGGTATGTAAAACTAATTCCAGTGGCGATATAGTCATTTGTTTATGCTCACATTGTACATCAATGAATATTAAAGCGCAAAGGATCACAGAGTATCAAGCCTGCTATTTGTATCTTCATGTTCAAGAAAGCCTGTTTTTAATAGGTAGTGACTTTGTACCCAATTTATTTTGTACTTGGATTGTCTGAATGCCACAGTCTGCAGAGGTCAGTCTGTACATCAGACAAGTAATAGGACTTAGCCTTAAACTTCACAGCAACTTCACAAATTTATATTAAAAAAAAAAGTTATATAAAATACTAGGTGTAACATTAATGTGTAATTATTGCAGTGATCTGACTCTAGCCCAAGCTGAATTTGTGATAAACATGGGCTATATGATGTGTGGTTGAGATATTTTGTCCTAAGGATATACATGCAGAGCTATGAAAATAAGCTTCATGCTTTTATATGTGTTCTTTCTATACTGAACAAAGTCTTACACGAACAGAAGAATGAGGCCATTAGCATGGTAACTGTTACTTAAACTATATTTAAATAGCACCTGTTCTAATGAAGGAATTCTGATAGCAATTTAATATAAAGAATTCTAGTGAGGCACGTTTCTGGAAATGACAATTAAACTCCAAACAGGTATTATGTTTTGAAAAGTAAGTAATTTAAAGTACTAATTCACAGAATTCCAGGGTTGAAAGGGAGGGAATGAGTCTTACGGAAGTTAATGATATCACTGACTTTTATTTACAATAGAGTTGATACTTCTTTTTCCTTTCATACTTTAGGTATAGGTATGGACAGTTAATTGAGATAAACAGCCATAGCCTTTTCTCGAAATGGTTTTCTGAGGTATGTATTGATGTAGCTAATTAAGTAGACTGTGTTTTAGTAATTACACTGTTTCTGTTGAGCTTACGGAAGTTAATGATATCACTGACTTTTATTTACAATAGAGTTGATACTTCTTTTTCCTTTCATACTTTAGGTATAGGTATGGACAGTTAATTGAGATAAACAGCCATAGCCTTTTCTCGAAATGGTTTTCTGAGGTATGTATTGATGTAGCTAATTAAGTAGACTGTGTTTTAGTAATTACACTGTTTCTGTTGAGCTTGTTTCATAAAATAAGTGTGTGCACCAAAGATTACTCAGAATAATTAATGTGTTTGAGAACACTTAAATAGAAGCTATATTAGAAAGTTACTTTAAAAAACAGGTATTTCCATCTTTAAATATGGTAAGGCTTGGAAAGTTGTGTGATAAGGAAATAGTTAAACATATGCATATGGTGTCTTTCTAGAGTGGCAAGCTTGTAACCAAGATGTTCCAGAAGATTCAAGAGTTAATTGATGACAAAGATGCTCTTGTATTTGTACTGATTGATGAGGTATGATTCTAATAGCATTGATGTAAAATTTAGCAGAAAGTAAATTGATGGGAGGGAACTGTGATAATGTTCATTTGTAAAGAACAATAAAAGTATCTTTATGCCTTTTTTCTAAGTTATGTAACTTTGTGCAGAAGAGCGAATTTTAATCTTGACTGCTGCAGATTTGAGAGATTTGGGAGGAACACAGTGTGATTTAGCAGGCAAATTCCAGTTGAAAATGAAGCAAAACCTTTCTTGCTGGAACTTCCCTTGCTGCTGCGTGTTTACAAGTGGAGTATTGTTTTAAACTTCAAAGTAGCCTACATTTGTATTAATTGTGCTCTTACGTATGTTGTAAAGCTCTAAAAAAGCATTATTATGGTTCAGTTCATTGTCTAGATTCTCTTCAGACTTGCATACATATGCAACTTAGTAAGTATGTACCTTATTAGCTTTGTTATATTGGAGTTCCTATGGGGAAGCTCATTCTAAATTTAATGTATTCATTATTTGGGGGCGGGGGGGTCTGTGTGTCCCTGCTGCCTCTGAAATTTAATTGAAATGAAAACCAGCCTCCGTTCTGCTGTCTAAACAGGAATTCCACTCATACACTTTGCTTCCTTGACATTCCTTTCCCTCTCCCTGTAAATTCCTACTTAACAAAAGATTTTGAAGATGAAGTTTTAGATAGCAGACACAAGGATCTGAAGGTGTATTGTCTGGGTTATTTGCTCGCTGCCAGCACTCCAAATGTGCAATCTTTTATGGGTTTTTCTGGTGTTCGGTGGGGTTTTTTGTTGTTTTTTTGGTTGGTTGGTTTGTTTTTTTGTAGGTGTGGTGTTCGGGGGTTTTTTGTTGTTTTTTTGGTTGGTTGGTTTGTTTTTTTGTAGGTGGAAAGCCTCACGGCAGCCCGCACAAGGCAGGCACAGAGCCTTCAGATGCTATTCGTGTGGTGAATGCTGTACGCTGTACAATAGATCAGATTAAAAGGTAAAACTCATTAGGTGGAAAGCCTCACGGCAGCCCGCAGTGCCTTCAAGGCAGGCACAGAGCCTTCAGATGCTATTCGTGTGGTGAATGCTGTACTGACACAAATAGATCAGATTAAAAGGTAAAACTCATATTATTGCAACAGCAAAAGGTAATGGACAATTTCAGGGTTCCTGCTAAATCTTAATTCCTACTTGGAATACTAAACCAAATTGGTTAGTGAACTATTCTTTGTTAATGGTGCTAATTGTGAAAAGAGTAATCCAACAGAATATTTTGCATGTAACTGAGTGAACAATCAAATCTACAGACGGTATACTTCCTTTAAAGCTAGGGAGAGATACAGGACAGATGGTCATGATATCTGCTTGGAGAGACAAAAAATAAGATCAACGAAGAATTCGTTCATTATTTACAGCTTCTGTATGTCAATCTAAAACAGACTTGCAAAATACATAGCTTAGAAGCAATCATTAATGATGCTTGGCCCACTTTGTGTGCTGGATTTAGTGCAGCATACCATCTCTTGTTTTATTCCTGCCACTTCCCTGCCCTTTATGGGCGTACTTGGCTCTGTTCACAGAAAGAAAGGTGTGCTAGTATTTGGCCCTGTCTTGTGGCTAATTAAAGGTAAGTGGCTTATTCATACACAAAAGTTCACAGGCTTCATCTAAAAATAGCTATGGTTAAGAATGTTCTTTCAAAATTTCTTAGAGCGAGCAGATGTTACTTCTCTTTTAAGCTCGCTCTAATGTCATCTGCGGTTAGAATGTGTCACATTGCCAGTTAAACTATGTACTTTCTACTGAATTGAAATGGAAAACGTGTAGATTAAAGGTTCAAATTTACGAGTCTTCTTTTCATAATCTTTCTTTTTTTGTGGCAGAAACTATGCCAGTAGGCTCTAGATAGTTAATGTAATCTAGGGTTAGAGAAACTATGGACACTTGAGAAACAGCTGAAAGAAAGAGACTATGCATGGAAATAGATTGTTGATAACTGGCCAAGAGCTTCAGATCATTTGATGTCATTGCTGGCTGACAAGAATGATGTGACTGCTTATTGCATGAAATGGCTTGAGTTATAAGAAGGAAGGCATCAATTTGCCCGTCGCAAAAGGAGATAATTCTTGTACATGTGACCTAAAAATCTGCTTTTATCTTGAAGGTATCCCAATGTAGTTATCCTGACTACTTCAAATATTACGGAGAAAATTGACATGGCCTTTGTAGACAGGGCTGACATAAAGCAATACATTGGACCTCCATCCACTGCAGCAATATTTAGAATATATCTTTCTTGCTTGGAAGAACTAATGAAGGTAATATTTTGAAAGCAAGACTGTAAAATGTCCTATTTTAATAAATTTGACATTTTAAAAGTACTTGCTAAATAATAAAAATACACAAATTTCATTCCTTCTCTGTATTACCACTCTTACTGTAGAACTTAATTTTGAATGTATTTAAATTTTTCATACAACAGTGTATAACTCTTCTTTCTAGTGTCAAATAATATATCCTCGACAACAGCTCCTGACACTCAGAGAGCTAGAGATGATAGGCTTCGTAGAAAATAATGTGTCAAGATTAAGCCTTGTACTAAAAGAAATCTCAAGGTAAGATTCTGAAATTCTACATTTTAGATATATATACACATATATATGTATGTATGTGTATGTATGTATATGTATGTATATATACACTCATATGTATACACATGTATATATGTGTTTGTGTGTATATATGTGTATATATAATGAGTTATGGAATGATGTATAAAAGTAATTGAATTTCATAACAGCTAGAGTTCTGAAACATCTTGATTTTTTTCTGTTAGGGTTAGTACAAAACCACTAGGGGACAAAAAGTGGAAGTGAGCAGGATTTGCCAACTTTTCTTAGTCTCAGATCTGGCTTGGCTTAATACTGCTTCTGGTTTCTGCTTTGTCCTTTGAAGTCTTCTTGACAAATTGCTGGCTAGATTAGTGAGATGCCTTAGGTTTCAGTGGTTATTGTGAATTGTAATGCAGTTTAGCGGAAGTAGCATTGGCCATAGTTCCTGCTAAGAAAGTGTCTTGGAATGTCTTGCAATCTACTAAATCAGTTTTTAGCGTGGAGATACAAGTGGACAGAAGCAAAGGGGGGAAAGGAGTGAAGTGTAAATGGAGTGTGTTATGATTTGCTGAGTATGCTAGTGGAGCAAAGAGTCTTTCACTGCAGCATAACAGTTCTTGAAACAATAAAAATGATACTCACAATATCAAGCAATATTTTTTTTCCAAAGTGCTGGTCCCTATGGAACAAAATAAAATAACATTCATAAAGTCAGGAAAGTGTGTTTTCCTTCTGTTTCTGAAATATGCAACCTTAATCAGTGAGGAGTGGAATAAAAGCCAGTAAGTTTTTCCAGGCATAGAGGTTTGGGTTCTACATACACAGAGTGGTGCTTGGAGGAGACAGAAACATATATCAAGTAGGTGAGGTAAAGGAAGCTGTAAATGGTGGGAAGGAGGAGATAGGCAGTAGCTGTGAGGTCCAGCCTTCAAAACAAAATTTTCAAGTCCTTCCAAGAGTGGATGGAAGGTTATGTCTGTACCATACCCTTTCAGTGTAGACGTTCCCCCAAATTCATGAGATATGGCACAGTGATGTGAAGGGCATGATGTAAGCTTTGGCGGGCAAATGTGACTATGCTCTTTCTGTACCCTTGCTTGCTTTTCTGTACTGTATAGCCTCCCATAGGCTGAAGTTGTCTGTTTACTTCCTGCTTCTGCTAAACATGCTGCAAGTGACCTGCTGAGCTGTGATTTGAGGTTTTTTAGAGCAACTTATGGGAGAATCACAGAAGAAGGAAAGTTAATCCTTTAACAGTGGATATTTAGCATTTAAGCAGCACTTGTCTCTGTTTTACTATAGAAGAAGTGAAGGTCTTAGTGGCCGGGTCCTGAGAAAACTTCCTTTTCTAGCACATGCACTTTATATTCAAGTAAGTTTATTCTATTCATTTTATTTTGGTTTTGTTTTGAGACAGGTGGGAAGACATTTGGACACTGCCTGAAGTAAAAGATTTGGCCTAAACCCCCCTTTTAATCTAAATTGCACTGTTTCTGCAGCTTTGTAGACTGAAACGATTTTGTGCTGCCCATAATTTAAAATAAGGTTGAAGAAGACGGGTGGGATTGACGTGTCCAACAGCATTCTACTTTTAATTAAATGTTGTGACAGAACATTGATATTGGTTCTCTGGTAATTTCTTGCTAAAAGAAAACCCTCTGCCACTTTATAAATAATATTAATTTGTTAAAAACCTTTTTTTGAAGCAAATCTCCAGTAATAGTGATTGACTCAAGACTTTGCATAGCTTGACTTTGACTTTACTATGCAAGCTGGTTTAAAATAAACCTGCAGTTTTATGTTTTGTAGCATTTTGAAAATTTTGTAACATGGAAGTCAAATATTTCTCTTCTAAATACTGTGATTTCTATGTAAAATATTATGTATGCCTATTGCTGTAGCGTGTCTAACAAAATGTTCTCTTACTTTCAGTCCCCCAGTGTTACAATGACAACGTTTCTTCAGGCTCTTTCACTTGCAGTAGATAAACAATTTGAAGAAAGAAAGAAACTTGCAGACTGTGTGTGATACTCTACTGTTTTATAGTTTATGGTATTGTTAACACTGAAAACTACATATTTTCATACAAACTGTGCAACTTCTATGCATCTGTAAAATAGATTGTCAATACCTTAAAAAACCTGGAATGCCTAATCTAGTTTTTCAAAACATTCATTAATAAACAATTAAGAAATTTTACAGCGTATTTTTCAAAAGCTTTATTTCAAATGCCAATAAGAGGATTGTAAAAAATTCTTGCTAAAAGTCAGTTTTCATCTTTTTCAGTTATTAAAGTGGGCAGACTTCTCTTCCTTGTTTCTTAATCACTAACTTTCTATCCATACATCAGTTTTTATACTTCTGATTTCTTTTATATTTTTAATAGCAACAGAAGTTCAGTATTTGGATCTGATACTTCTGCCATAAATGCACTATTTGTTATTGCTTCTGAAATAACAAGCATGAAACTGGGAAGGATTCAAAGTGCTCAGTGATGGCCCAGACCTTTTATACTGACATCTCTTTGTCTTGAAATTTAATATCAAGTATTACTTTTTTTAATTACATCAGATTCGAAAGTTTAAAATCAAGAGATTAATTTATTGTATTTTGTGATACTACTTTTTTGTGTTGTTGCAAGGACGTGAACTAAAGTGGACCATGTTTTCTCACTAAAGAGTAACTACAATGTGTAGGAAATGCTCTTTAAAATGCATGAAGTTTGCTTTTGTTTTGTTTTATAAACATGTCATAAAAGTTAAAAATCATCTGTGGAGAAAAATATTTGGTAGTGCAAAAGCCAGGAAATGTATGCATCCAGTTCCTAAAGGAACAGAGTCAACTTTTATATGGTAAATACATATCCTATATAATATTGGTTACAAAACTGTCAACTCTTCTTTTTCTTTTGTATTTACAAGTATTTTATCTGCAGTCAGCTGAAAGAATGAAATGTTAGGGGAGTTTCCAGATTAGAAGTTTTATTTTACTTAAATGAAGAGAGAGTAGTGAGATTTAAGTTGATGATACCCAGTTAATGCATGCCTCCTAGCTGTTGGTATTGGAAATACTTTAATGATAGCGTTTGTATCTTTTAAATCAATGTTGTACTATACATTCATGAGATGAAAGATTTTGTCATGAGCTATTTTTATTGATGAACACTATAAACTGTGCGTTAAAAAATTGCACAGAACTTGTCAAGTGCTAGTAAATTTTTTTATGGCATCTATGCTTACGTAAAGAGAGCCTCTTTGTTAAGCCTGTCTAAGTGTCTGTTCATTGTATTACTTTTGAAAATAACTTACTAAATATTATTCCCTATCCACCCCCCAAAAAAAGAAGAGGAGTGGGTGGGAGAAGATTGTACCAAATTCGGTCATTTGCAATTGTATACTCTATTTTTCCCACAATCATTGTTTTGGAAATACTGGTACATGGAAGACACTTCTGTAAAAGCCAGGTATAGGAAGACTACTGAAAGGCAAAATTTTATACAGACTCTAGTCCATAATGGATTTGTGGCGTTTAAAGTAAAGAGATTTAGAGACTTAAATGAGTATTCATTCAATACAGTTGTATATTATTATGTGTGCCTGTCTTGATGATCCATGTAATAGATATTGGAGTACTTCCATGGTAATGCAAAAGCATAGATTTGAGATTCTTTAAGAACTGTAGAGGCCCCACAAATTTCAAGTTCTTGTGTATGTTTCATTGAAGGTATATCCATTTCCTCTGCTTTGAAAGCAGACCTTACTAGCACTGCTTGTTTGGTCTTTCTGTACACTCATGGATTGTATCAAGGCTATAAAAACTGCGAAGACTAGCTGTTCCTGCAGTTTACTCTTCCTCCCTTCCTCAGTCCTTGATCTGAGATGATGTCATTTTCCCCAGCCATGTAGTTTACCTTTTTCTTAGCATTTCATAGATATTCTAAGTATTTCTACTCAAACTAGGCCACGCTAGTATTCTTGAGAGTTGAGCAGAATTTAGAGACCATTTTTAGTATGTCCAGTTTTGCTAATACATGGATTTGTGCTATGGCTGGCAATAGTTTAATCTTTTATTAAAATCCTAGTTAACTAATTCTGATGAGTGATTTGTTTTAGGTGGTAATTCCAGAAAGAAAACTCACACAATGAGGGAGGCTTATTTCTCCCTGTTTTCCAGTTGTGTGGAAAGTACTGCCCTGCATTCCCTGCATAGAATGGGCATTTTGGGGTTTTTTTTTTCCTCTTGAGAATTTTAGTTCAACGCAATTTTAGATTCTAAAGACTTTGAATCTTTGAAGAGAATCACCTTGGAACAGGTTGTATTTGTTTTGGAGGGAAGAATTTTCTGCTCCTTTTGTTGAAGATACATTCCTTTATATCCAAGAGTACAAAATAAATGAAACTAAACGAAGAACATAAAATGCCGAGCCTTACAACAACCTAGGGATTAGGCCATTCAGCTGGAAGGGGGTGCTTGGGAGGTTCTAGGCTGAACTGTTTCTATTTTGTATTTAATGACCGTCTACTCTGAAGTACGCACATTTTCTGCAGAACAGAAACAGATGGTCCTATCGGCCCCCATGGAATCTTATTTAGCCTTTTTTTGCAAACAGGTAACTATTTTAATGAAGGCAAAGAAAGAATGTTTGTGCTCTGCTTGGATTGTCTTACGGACTTCCAGGACTGCTATAAGGAAGAACACATTGGGTATGAAGGGTCCTCAGAGTAACCTTCTCCCCCAGTCAGTGCAAGTCTATCACATGCTCAAATGCAGTAACTGTGGCTGTTCTTTTCACAGGAGACTCAGTGGCCATGCGTCAATCCTCTGGGTTTTTTACGTGTTCAGTTAATGGTTATATGGAGGGAATAATCCTCTTTTCCAGGTACAATTCCAGAACAATTTTTTGATTTTCAAACATAACCATAAATTAAAACAACCATCTTTTAGCACAAAAAAAAAAATTACTTTGTTAACAGATTGCTTCTAATTCTGCTGAAAGCCACTAGATGGCAAGCGTGAATCCTTTAGTTTTAGCAAGGCATGTGAGAATGGGAATGCTGACGGAAAGTTTCAAAAGCCCTAACGAACAAGACCTACTTTGTTGCAGTGAAAATCCCTTTTCAAAATGTAATGTCATCTGTAGTGTAATGTAACACCATAGAATTTCTCTGCTTATCCTTACAGAAAGAGAGAATCTGGGATATAAAATGTTTTGCCAAATAAAAAGAAGCTGTTGCAGAATTTGATCCAAAGATGAAAAACAGTGAGTTTTCCACGCTATGGCAGAAGTTATTCTGTACTGTAGTTTAACCATCTCATCCATTGGGTGGTGGGTTTAGAAAAATATCTGGGATCTAGGCCACTATAAGCATAAATGATGGAAATTTTGAGCCTGGTTGGTGAAGGCAAAGACTTTCAGCATAGCACACTAAAGTGCATGGAATGTGGGATTTTATAACAGTTAAGTAAGCCTGAAATAGCAAAGTAAAATCTTTTTTTTTTTTTTTTCTTGCAAAAAGCAAATATAGACCCTTTGCCAAGCTGAGCACTGCTTATTTTATGAGATATTTCTGTGAATAACATTTTTCCAAGTAGCTGAAAGTGTTCATTTCTGATCCAGATCCTATGGCATGATTTTAAAAATTGGGGGAGAGGAGGTTGAAGAGGGAAGGCTTTTATTACTCCATTTATACTCTGGATATTATGCAAAGACTGATTTTTCTAAAATGAATCTTAAAGGTTAAATAACTGTCTAAAACTTTGGGCCTGTGGAAATACACAATTCATTTCAAGTGATCCTACTTTCACGGCTTGCTGTCAGTGCAGTGTTGCACTTTATAATTTTCAGTTTAGAAAGCGATGAGAACCCAAGGTAGGAGAGCCCCATTTATACTCTGGATATTATGCAAAGACTGATTTTTCTAAAATGAATCTTAAAGGTTAAATAACTGTCTAAAACTTTGGGCCTGTGGAAGTACACAATTCATTTCAAGTGATCCTACTTTCACGGCTTGCTGTCAGTGCAGTGTTGCACTTTATAATTTTCAGTTTAGAAAGCGATGAGAACCCAAGGTAGGAGAGCCAAGGCCAGATACCGAGAACAATATGACAATTTTAAAGCAAGTTAGAGTCTAGAAATCAACAGAGGATTCGTGTTTATTTAATTTATTTATATGTTATATATGTTTATATGTTTGTAAGAATTGAAGAGAATAAAGTCGATGTGGTCTGCTAAAAAGTAAGTGTCAGGTAATTTGATAAAGAATGAGGACATAGATGCATGCATTTTAAATCAGGCATCTGGGGTTGTATGTCAAAAATGCTGAGTCTGAGACAAAATAGCTTTGTCTACAAATTTTAATGATGGTACATTGAATTCTCAAAGGATCATCTCTGAGTTTATATGAGAGATAATTAAGATCATTAAAGAAGCATTTCTTTGTTCAACTTCAAGCCAGATGAAGTTATATTTCATACATAATGAGCCTTTATTAGAACAATGACATTATTAGAACAATGACTGAAGGTCCAGTGAAGTTTTCTGGGTAGACTTGAGTAAATAAAAGCATTCTATATAAAGCTGTGGTGTTCTGTCCATTAAGAAGTACAAAATATATACTTTGTCTGGAATAATTCTCTCCTTTTACTTAACAAAAATTACATTTAAATCATAATCCTTCCTTTTGTTTTTGCCATTTGTTCTGTGCCATGTAAAGAAATCTGCTGCTTGCATCTTTGCTATGACATCCTCTGAATGCATTTCTGGACAAGTTGCTTATCTTTTAGTCACCCCAATTTTCTTACCTGTGATTTTAAATTCATCTGCCCTCCTAAAGTGTGTTCAAAGGATAGACTAGTCAATATTTGCTTATATTTATTTGTCCGCATTCAGGGAACAGGAGTGGTCTGTGCCACTCTCGTCCACTTCCACAGAAAGACAGGATGCTTTGTGGTATGATTTCTCTACAGAATTTCTAGCACTAATTGTCACTACCCTGCATTGTCTTTTACTAGTCAGGCTGCCATATAGAGTCTCCTCTCTGCTGCTGCCAAGATAAACTCTCTGGGAAGAAGTTTCCAACTTTTTACCATCTCTATATGAGTTTGTAGGGGAAATACCATTTCCAGTGGAATGCCCAAATGAGTACAATGCTAGTAGTCATAGGAAAACACCTTTTGCCCTTTACGTTGCTGCAGATCAACTTAAACCGAAAAGCAGGATGCAATCTGTTTTCTTCCTTTCTAAGTCTGCATGGATACTTGAGGCACTAACATAGTAAGTAGAGGTTGGATAGAGCATGTTTCCTCATAACCAGTTGCTGGTTTGACCTACCATGCTTATGAACAATGGCATGACTCAGGCAGGGACCACAGACAGTGCCATAGCAGAGGGTGTCTTTTTTTCTTGCTGCTGGTCTCAAAGTAGCCAAGTAGTTTAAAGGAGTTCAATTTATAACAAAAGGCTGAAAACAAGAAAACAATAGTGTCTGAAAAGGGATCAAATCCAAAACTCAGAATTTTCTAATGGCGTAAAATTCCAGAAATTAATTTCAAAGTCTAGCCCAAAACCAACAAAAAACCCCACAGAATAGTGGTGGGAGTGATACAAAGTAAGGTAGATTATTCCAGTACACTACTTAACCATTTTTTTTGCTGTTTTATATCTTGAGGGCATTTACATCTTGCATGGATGAATTGGTATTAGCCAGAAACCAAACCAAACCCCCCTGACTGAAGTTTCTTTTCTACTGAAGAGCTGCCATTCATGAACAGCTGCTGTTCGCAAAGAGCTGCTGTTTGCTGGCATTCATGAAGAGCTGCAGTTCACAAAGGGATGCACTTCATGAAGAGCTGCTGTTTGCCACTGTTTGCAAAGAACTGCCATTTGCGAAGTGCTGCCGAATATAAGTTCCTGTCTCAGTTATGTCACGGTTCATGTCGTAGTCGTGTCACAATCTGTTGTCACAGTTAGTTACAGATAGAAACTTAGATGGTAACTTTTTGAATCAGATCATGTATACTTTTTAATATCAAGTCAAGAACTGTTTCTTCTCTTATGGGTTCCTTGAGTAGCCTTTCCAGCATACTTTGTTCTGATGTTACATCCTCTCACTGATTTTTTTCCTTCATTCTTGACCTGTCTATTTACCAATATTCTCATTTAAAAGTAGGCATTCCAGTTACTCTATATTATTTCCTAGATTTCCTAAATTTGTGTAGGAAAACATGTTTGGGGGTTTTTTGCATCCTTTTTAAATGACATTTGATTTTTTTCGGACTTTTTCCTTGTTTTCTATTTGACTATTGCCATCTTCTGCGCTACCTTTCTATTGAGGCTAGATCAAAATGTACTCAGCACTGTGCAGCAAGCTAGACTGGGCAGCACACTGTTTTCCAAGCAACTTCCCTTTCCCCTTAATTTATTTTGTTATGGTATAGAAGTAAGCTGTAGTCATTAGAAATATTTGTACAGTAATTTGCTCTGGAATTCCATTTTACATAATCTCAAGCAATAGCATTATGCTGCATATTCTCTGATTGCAAACATGCTTTAAGTTTCCATCCCCAGCCGACCATTCCTATTTCTTGCAGCAGTTTGCTATCTCCTCATTTATGCTGGTGCACTACTTGTAGAACTCTGTGGAAGAAGCAGCAAAGAGCTGTCATGGAAAAGTCTTTAAGGATTTTTGCTGCTAGAGAGAATGATCATCAGATTAATCCATCTGAGGTAATTATTAATCGGTGCAGTTGCCTTACTCCAGTTGGTAATCTTGTAGGAATAACACTAGGCTGGCACTCAGCCTCCTTAGCAATCCAGGTGTGAAGCTGTCAAAAATCACTCTGCTCCCAGGGAAGGCCCTCATCCTAAAACAACACAGTTGCGCTCCTATTCAAAACGATCTGGAGGAGCATGCTGCTGTTTTCACTCTGGCTCAGGATCATCACAGCAAATTCTGCTTGAGGGACTGTGGGCTGGCAATTTCTCACTTGAACAGAGCTCAGCATCATCTTAAACGCACCTGCAAACATGTGGGCCTTGTGTCAAACCATGATGTGAGCACCACAGCTTGGGGGCCATGCATAAAGCAGAGCAAAACACAAACCTAGGCCACTCAGCTATAGGCCTGTCTGATTTTTACCATCTGCTATCAACAAAACTGAAGAATCCCGTTTTTTCTAATGTCTTGACATTACATATAGACAGCAGCTTGCTATGTTTCAATGTAAAACTGAGCTTATAATTACAGGTAGATACAAATAAACCAGCTACAGTAGCTCTTACCTTTATGTGTATTTCAGACTGTTAGAGACTTACTGGCCATTTCCATACATGCTTCAAAGAGTAGGATATTTTTTTTAAATAGTTTACTGGTGGTGAGAAGTGCCAACCAATCTTGTCTGGAATAACAAATACCTCTTCTTCAGTGTGATTGAAAGACCCTTAATGTCACCGCAAGGCTTAGGTCTTTCTTTTGATTTCAGAAGGCTTTGGGATCAGGCTTGGTCCATGGAAAGGATGTAAGAGCCAGAGGTAGCTTGAAGCTTCCCTGCACTTTTCCACTGCAGCTCTTCAATCAGAGTCACTAAGAAAGGAGAATCATGAAGAGGAAAGAAGAGCCATTAAGACCTCATTTATGCTGCACCATACTTGGCCTCTCTCAGCAGGGCTACCAAAAGAGGTGGCCACTTGAAGGTGCTTAGGCTTTTCTCAGTTTTGCTAGAAAAGCACCTGAGTAGGTTGTTTATTGGCAACCTCTTGTGCTGGCAGTCTCTGTCCAATAAGAGATTTTGCTTCCAAAACATTTTTTTCAGAGTAAAGACTAACCCTGGAAGAACAGCCTTTCTTTTGAGGACTGGGAAGTCATCAAATTACTTTGTTAAACATTTTAATTAAACTCATTCTAAAGGTTGATATTTTCAACACACTTACTGCACAAATACAATTGCTGGGACCTACCATAAGTAGAAACGCACCTAAAGCTGCATTAGCGATGCAGCTAATGTTTCCCACTCAGAGAAAAGCTGTCTACAGGACAAAGTTTGTCTAAGAAAGCAGGCCCCAGATCTGATGGCTGTAAGATTGTCCTGTCAACTCTACTAGCTGAATGACATCTAGAACAGACTTTGAAACTGAACTCAAGTATTTAGCTGCTTATTAAGGTGTAGTATCGCTTAATTTTTTGTGACTGTTTCCAATTCTAGCAATTATTTTCTTAACTACATTTTATTGGTATAAAGCTGGGGTTTTTTTATAATCTTGGCTTTAAACTCTGTCTAGTCTATAAATATACATAAAATACTCCTAAAAACTAACTTCGTGTTGCTTGGGCAAATACACATCACCTGCACTAATGAAGATATGGTTTATCCTTCAGCTGACATATTCTATTCAGATAGAGCCTGTGGACTCATCTGGTGATCTGGTGAAATAAACATCTGTGGGTGGGTTATAGAGTGTTGGCAAGCAGCTTTAAAGTAGAAAGGGTTGATGACTTGGGAACATTCGAAAAAACTTTTGACAGGTTCTAATTCAGAAAAGCATTTATCTGGAGTACTTCAGTACAGTCCTTTGCTTGAGTTCCTCAGGGGTGCAGGAGACTACTTCTGTGCTTAAAGTCTGGTGCCAAAGTTAGGTTTTTAAAGGACATAGATCCAAAGACTGTGACTGCCTAAAAGAGTTTTCTTGTAGTAGATTTTTTTTAAGCAGCTGTTTTGTCTAATTAACACATTTGCTGTAAAACATCTTGTCTGAGCTGCTCTGCCTGCTCCTCTTCCACTTAACCCAGGGAAGGCTTGAGTTTCTAATGGAATCTAAATAAATGACAACAGAAGAATTGTCATGTGTGCACAGAGAAGCTAAGGTGTGTTTCCAACTATTGACTTAATTGTATTGCTTTTGTTGCTTTCTGTTTCTTGAATTACCTCACTGTACATCCCTTCTGACATTACCAGATAAGTTGTATGGCCTTATTTCAGTGTTTAAGCACCTGTGGTACCACCACTTAGGTGCCGAGTTAAAACTCAATTTCTAGGAATACCAAGGTCTGCAGCCTTGAAAAATAAAATATGATAAAAGGAACTTTGATAACATTTCTTCTCCCCAAAGGCGTATAAACATGGCTGAACTGAAATCTTAAAAAAACAAACAAAAAATAATTTCTTGAGCTTTCTAGGAAACCCAAGGAATTATGCCCAAGGAATTCTAGCAACCCAAGGAATTATGCAAAGCAGACACCAGGACTGATAAGAAAAGGGGTGTCATCAGAAGCTATACAACATCATTGGAAGGTGCAGAACAAAAAATCTGCACAAGTGAATATTTCTTTGTAGAAATAAATACTGAGATTGCTCATACAAACCAGGAATTTTCCCATAAAGGTGATGATTAGGCGAATAACCCATTTACACAAGGATACATATGAGTCTCTCTGATTGGGGTAATCACGCTGTGCAAATTAGATGAATGACTGTAGAAGATTTTTCAATGACAGAGTGTGCAGCTAATCTATTCGAGTAAAAACTCATTGACTTAAACTTTGGATAATTATAATTATTATCCTTTTTCAATAAAAGCATTTGGAAACTTGACAGAAAAAGCAGTCTGACAGCAAGGCTGGAGCCTTAGGGGGAATAATAATATTACTTTGAGAATGTTGTGTGGGAGGTTTAACATTTGTTCTGCTTTCCTCTTTTCTCTCAGGAATATAAAACAAATATTGGGATGGTGCCATGGGAACTAGAACAGCATTTGCTTTTCTGGAAGCCCTCTTTTCTGTGTTAACCTGCTGCCAATTATTGTTCTAACATTCAATTCTTATTTGTAGATTGCATATTAAATATAATGCAGAGCAACGCTTCTGAAACTGCACAGTAAGTTATGTCAAGTTTTCATATAGCTAAATCACTGAACCTTTGGGGAGTGTAATCTAGGTCTAAATGGAATAAAAGACTCGTGTCAACTGATGGCTCCTTTGACAAGGATACCAAGAGTCAGGTGCAGTTATTCTGAAGTTTTTATACCAGAAATCTGAATTTCATTATCCGTATCAGGGGTTACTCCTTTCTGAAGAAACTATGAACAGGTTTCTCACTAAAAAAAGTGAGTAATCAGAAGCAGAATTGGTAAACTTGTCCTAGAAACTTTAACTTTCTGCTAATGCTTTGTTCAAAGAAACGAGAAGACAAGAGCAACAAACTTTGACTTGGGAGGAAAAAAAACCCACACACAAAACCAAAAAACCCAGAAAACCGCACACACCAAAGCTAGTTTTCCTATCTTTTTCTGAGGAGGATGCTAGAAGGTAGCTAACTTTGGCAGGCCTCAGAACCCAGGGGGATTCCTGCTGTCCCAGCCTGCCAGATGCAAATCTGCTGCAGCTCCATGTCACCAAGTCCAGCCAGTAGCGAGACTGAGCATGTATGCCGAATAGGACTATTAACACAGCTGACCCCACAGATCACGACAGATGGAAAACAGTGTCTGATTTGAAGTTTGTTAGCATTCACACACATAATCAAGCATGTCCACAGAGAAAATAGCTAGGAACAGGATTTAATAAGTCAGGACAGGGTATGGTGATGGCTAAGTCAGACAAGCATACTGAGCAGCCACCTGTTTACACAAAACTGACCTCTTATCCACTTTTCTCTCTATTTTGCCAAACTTGTTCCTCCCCAATCCATCTTGGTCCCTGCCTTTCTTCACCTTTGATCCTCCCCTTTAAACATCCCATAATAAGTTTCACATGATCCCAAAATTATCTTTCCCCTGTATCCAATAACCCCCATACCCTAGCTCTATACCCCTTTGGGTAATAACCTCCAGAAGACATTTTGGGGGAGAGTTTCTTTCCTCCATCTCAGTGGGTTTCACTTAAGGATGAAGGTACATGGGGGAAGTATTGGTCCTAACTCCAATCTGTGTGGACCAGAAAATTGTGCCCCTACTACTTCTATCTCACTATGAAGGCATTAGCACCCATCTTGTCAGTGTTTGGAAATACCTGCCTATGTGGAGGTATCACTATGTGCTTTGCAGAAGAGCAAGAAAGCAAGCAGGCAAGTGGGCAGAACCACAGCTGTGCTCTTCCTGGAAGTCGTTCACATGGCACAGTTTGGGAACTTATGAGTGCTCCTGATTTAGTGAGTTCTCTTCTTTGTGAGATACAGCCAGTTTTTAGCTGCATCATGTCAACAAATCACTTGGTCCCTGGATATATCAGTTTCTGCATCTGAAACAAAGAAGATTCTGCATATCCTTGTGCAGTCCCAGACACTTCATGAAATCAAAAAGGCACATTTGTGCTCGCATACGAACCCAGAGAGAGCCAACAGAGAGCAAGGGAAGAGCCAAAGGCAAACAGTTAGGCAGTTAGGCAGACTTCTTTCAAGGAAACCTTTCCCCTCAGTTTTCGAAAGAATTATACCCGTCTCAGAGCAGTCATACTGAGAAACAACACGTCCTCCCTTGTTACACTCGTACTGTATACAGACCTATATGCTACATTACACTAGCAATTTTCAGCCTATTGGCTCTTGGGAAAACCAGAGAATAGAATATAGTTCTTTCCTTCTGGGACAAACACTGCCTGCTAGTGCATGGAGGAGCCCGTGGACCTCAGTTCCATTTCGGTAACAGTTCCAGGACCACTTTGCAATGGACTGAGCTTCCTGAAGTCCCTGGGTCCTGGAAGCAGCAGGAGCAGGACTACTCAGCGAAGGGGGATGAGCTAGGGGTGGGGAGTAATCACAGCACAGGCACTGTTACCAACGAGGGTGCAATCCCACAGGCTTTGAACATAGGGAGCAGTGCAGGGTGCTGAGAACAGGGTCTATTGGAGGTCCCCAACGGGGCAAAGTAACCTGTCAGATCCAGGGTCCACCCACAAACAGCAGGAGATGGGGCCAGAAGCAGGACTGGGGACAAGGGTACAATGCACATCCAGGCTGAGAGTAATACCCCAGGCTGGGGCTTTGATAGTGCTCCTGGGCCTGTGAGCAGAGTTTTGGGTGGAAGCCCCACGTGAGGCTGCTCAGGACCGTTAAGGTGGCTCTGGTGCACTCAGAGCCCTGACACCTGGCTGATGGCATGTGCCCCTTAAAGGTAAATGGGGTAATGCCACCTCAAATGTACTTCATAGTGTTGTTTTTGCATTTTGAAACGAAACAGAACTTGGATGAGCATAGGATTGCCTGCAAACCTGCTTTGCAGCTGTTGCAATAGTTTAAATACTTGGACTCTTGTCTAATGTAAAACCTCCACATGCTTGGCTGGATTTGGGAACCTTCTGAAGGCAATTACTCAGATTCATAATGGGAGGTGAGCCAGGTTTCACTTCTCTGAAGGTGCCTGTGGGATTCGCTCGGTGGAAAAGACAGTTCTTTAGCCCGTAAATACTATTTTTTCATTCCCTTTGTTAGCTTTGTTCTTCTTCTACCATTTTGGTCACTGTTGTTCTTTAGTTTGCATTCAATGCTTGTAATAGCATAATATGTAGTGTGTATGGATGCTCTGTTACTTATCCTCTTTTTGATCATCCACATCTGTTAACTGTGAGGCTGGAGTGCTCAGCAAGCATTTACTGAGGTGATTAACTAAGTCACATTTTATAATATTTGAAAATTTTTTTGAGTTACTAAAATAAAATGTAGACATTTAGTATGGGTATTTGCATAGGGCTTATTACATTTTTTTTCCCCAGCTTTGTTCAACATAATACTAAGGATTTTCACAAAAAGAAAATCAGAAAATGTGACTGACATGCTTGAGCCAGACCATTCCTAGTTTTAGAATAGTCTATTCCTGGCCTTGCTACTGACTGTTAAATAGCTTTGAGCAACTTATTTGAGCTTTATCTAAAGTGTATTGAGGCAGCGTTCGTGTGGGTGCCCTTGAGATCAACCTTCATATCTCTGTAATGCCCATGCTTTCAAACACATCTGGGGTATTACAAAAACAGCTCTGGGGGACAGGGGTGCAACAATAGAGAGGAAATCTTGTCCTGGCCACTATAGTAGCTGCATTAGGCTTGTCAGAAGACTCAAATCTGCCTAGCAATCTGTGATGTCATGGTCAGGATGACACTAATTAATCACAGCATGATTTCTTGGCCAGTGTCTTATTCACACACCTGCGAGATGCTACTGTGTTCATTGGGAGTTTTTATTCATGCATACAGGTGAAACCTGTTCGGATGTGCCCCCTGTCACCCTGTCTCATGCCAACCAGTGGAAGATAGCCTCAACTGCTTAGGGTCTTTCAACAAATGTACCAGAATTATGAATGCATGGGTACACAAGTAGAAAAAAAACAGTATTGTCTTTAGGTAGAGTTGTCTTTACATATATTCCCATATACATATTATATATGTAATATATATACATATATTCCAAGCTAGTACTTCCCCACCCCAGGTTTAACTTTGCTAGATCAACACTTTGCAAAGGGGCAAGGTCTGATATAAGCCATGGAGAGCTGTCTTGTCCTTGAGCTCTACATTATCTAGCCTGGTCTGTATGCTGATGTTAGGAACACAGTCTTGACCGTTGTGCGTCACGGGCATGGGCCTGGTCCACCCATCACCATCCCTCCTATACACACATCATATGCCATCCACCCAGCTTCTCCTTCCATCTGCTGATGCCTGCTACAGTCCAGCCTACACACATCCCAGTCTGGTTTCTGTGTTTATCTCATTCCAAACCTGCAAAGTATACTTCCCAGAAAAGGGTTGGTCTCCTTCTGGTTGTGGGATGGGCTTTACAAGGACAGTTGCTTGATCCAAATGGGCATCTTCTGAGGAGCATGTAAAAGGCAGGCTTGGTATTGGTCTCCTGCTGAGAGATTCTCTCTGCCAATACCTCAGGACTGCATGTTGGCAGTGTGAATGGGCCCTTATAGTTCTCTTCCCCACCAAAAGCCCCTGTGGAATCATAGACCCTTCCAAGAATTTATACTGGAAAGGATTTCTGGATGTCATCTGGTCCAACCCCTTGCTCAAGGCAGGACCAACTCAGATCAGATTGCTTACGGAATATCTCCAAAGAACAGAATTTTAGAAGCAATCAGCCCCACTACCTGTTGCATTTGCTCACTCTCATGCATACAGATGAGTAGTCCTGGGCCAGTTGCTTGCAGTTAACACTGAAATATGCTGGTCCTGCCAAAGCTGAGACTGGTGAGATTTCACACAGCAGACACACAGGCATTGGGCTCAAGGCTTTACCTTGTTCAGATTTTCCATGAAGGAAATTAGGAGATGCATTTTGTACTCACCTCCCTGCAGGAAAACCAGTTTTATTTCACTCTTCTATGAAACACAGATGGAAGAAAGGCTTCTTCCTTAGCACGTTGCCTCTGTGCTACCTGAGCTGCAGGCTGCTAGGCAGACTCTGACTACTGTGTACTTTTCTGACTGCATTTCTTAATGAAAAGTCCTTGTCTCAAAGAAATCTTGTATATTTTGATTTTTATTTTTGCACTCATCTGCTTTTTTGGAACTTCTCTTTTGTAGTCATGGAAAGAGAACAGTTTTTCTCCAGGGTAAGCCTGGACAGAGGAAGGAAGAAGATCTAATGTCTTCAAACGCTGTTTAAAATGTCCTCCCTGTCTCTGCAAAGAAAACCCATAGTTGAGTACTGTTTATTTCAAGATGAAATCTGACTCTAACATTGAGCTAGATGTATTTTTTTCTTATATTAAATCTTTGTCTGACTGGAGTATAGCAGCAGTAAGGTGCAGGCATATTGTTATCAGTTTAATTGACGTATTTATTCATAATAATGAGTATATTCAACAGCATCAATCTGTTTGTGAGGATTTTCTCACTTCTTGCAAAAAATTACAAGTAGATTTGTGTTCACGTTCCTTTAGGATAAACAAAGACTGCTACTGAGTTAAGAAACAATGTCTGGTTTTCCTGTTGAGGTTTGTCTTAGAAATTCAGATCCTGAAAATGTATCAAGCCACTGAGAAGTGACAGAATAACTCGATGAGAACTTCAGCTATAGGATATTGCTTCTGTAGATCCACAGGAAGAGCTAATCTATAAGAATACTTTTCTTTTAGTCCACACACCTGTGATTTTATCACTGCATTTCTTGACTGAATGACTCTGACTCATAGGCCTGGATTTTTCTGGTCGGAAACACCTGTATGAACAAATCTTTAATTTGCAGTATACACAGGTGTGAATGCATATGTATAATTATTTAATATGATCAGTTTATCTTAATTATTAATTACATAATATCATACTATATGATTATTGTAATAAATTATGCATTGTATTATACATAGATAGATTGACTGTATGTAATTTATACATGGGTAACACATTGTACTGAGCAAGGAAATAAAACTGCTCTACTCTGTGCACTGTTGCCATATTTAGTACAGCTGCACATGTGGTGTTTATGCAAAGGAGCCAGTACTTACATCTGCATTATGGTAAGTAAATTCCTATACCCTTAATTTTCATATCAAGGAAATGTGAGGCACTAGCTCTAGTGAAAGAAACCTTCTGTTTATCTGCAGGCAAGCAACTCTCCCGCACTGCTTTGCTCCTGTGCCTCAGTGTGAGCTTGGGGAGAACAGCCTTTAATAGGAACACGTCCATCTGCTGTAACCTACTTGATTTCTTAGAGATCTTTCCTCTTTCTGCCATAGACTACACACTGCGATAGTGAGATGTGAATGTGTGACTGGTCAAATCAATCTCTTTCAAAATCAACAAAGCACATTAGTTGGGAACAACTTGTAATTCGGACTAAAACAAAGTGGGATTTATACCGAGGTTTAAAAGGTAAAAGGAGCTGAGGAAAACTGACAATTTTCTTAAGCATTCAGCCTGAATGAGCGTTCTCATTACCTTTTTGAGAAGAAGGCCTGTTTTCTGGGGAGGTGAAGTCTGACCTTTAGAAAACTTCCTCAGGCTTCCCACGTCTTCTATCCTCTGTGCAGATAGACACATTCCTGAGACAGATACTGCTTTTATTCAAGCAAACTTTATTATTATCACTAAGTACAGCTAGTCAGAACTATTTCAGCTGAATATTTCTTGTTAAAAATCGATCATTTTGTCAAATCATCACTTTGCAAAAATACTTTTTAAAAAGTATTTTTTTAAAATACACAAAAGTGTTTTTACCTGAAGCCTTTCAGTTCCAGCATGGTTCTAGTCAAGATGTAGCTGAAAAACATCAAAGAACAGCCAACATCGTGGGCTGGGATGACTGAGGTTCAAGTCCCTGATTTCAGGGACTCCTCTAGACACAAAGGTATCAGGCATAAAGCCATCTGTGGTAGTGGACTGGAAGAGAAGAAAAAGCCAAGATCTCACTATCTATCTGCTTTGTCTCTGGCAGTCTGGCACTGCCGTTGAGGGAAGGGTTGGGTTGTGTGATGAAGAGCTGCGCTACTACTGAGAGAGGAAAGAAGCAACTGCCAGAAGCAGCAATTGTTGGACAACTGCTCCCACCCCTCTACTGGCACCATTATCAGGAAGACAGACAGTCCAGACCCTCTCAGCCCAGTTCTCCATCCTAGCTATACCCTTCTATTTCTTACAGTGTTTCTTATAGCAAGCTTAACTTTCCTGTGTGTCTTCATCCTTCGGGTGGTAGCAAAATCAATTTTAACTTCAATGCAGAGAATTTGCAAACCATCTTTGTCTGCACTGAATAAACGATAGTAGGTTTTGCATACCCCCGGCTATAAAAGCCGCTGTGGCCTAGAGTTTTTCAAGCCCGGGTAGCTTCGTACTTAGTACACAGGCTTTCGTGGGTCTCACTTTTGGGCATTTGGCTCCCACCTATGCAATTTAGGGCTAAATTGCAAGGCTGCAACACCCCTGCACCTAGATCGAGGGTGCAGAGATATTAAATTCAGTCAGTAACTGAATTGAAAGCTACTGCTTTTCAAATTCTTGATTTGTAGCTCATTTCTCAGAGAAGATTCTCACTTATTTGAAAGCTAGACTTTTTTAAAAAAATATAAACAAATTAATAAAACCCACCAGAAATGTGTGAGTGGTACTCAGGATGTATGAAACATTGCAAATGCACCTGGCTTAACAATTCCTCCCAGAACTCTGGGAATGCAGGAGTACCATTTGTTACATTATCCAGGGTGTATCCTGGTTTGCCTGGTTATCCCATTCCCTCCATCTCTGTCAGGGATTTACGCCTCCTGGGCCAGGAAATCCAGGGGTTTCTCAAGCTGTTTAGGATCTGAAGAAGGCAGTGGGACTCTTGACTGATTCCTTTCCAATAAATCTCTCATAAAAGTGTATGGCAGCATACGGTTTTAAGCTGTCAGAATTTTGTCTTAGAAAAATATATATTACTGTGAAAGCAACATAATTTACCTAAATCTCCAGCATCAAAACCACAATAATCTGTTTCTTAAATATAAATGCTATTATTAAATGAATAAATTGATTTCACAACAGCTAATACTAATCCAATAGGGAAGTCTTAACTAAAACAGTCTGAAATCAGAAGTATGATTGGGGATAAGGTCACACTACAGATCAGCTGTGATCACTATATGGAGCAGAATCAATATTTCACTGTATACAGGAAAAGAGTACACAAGTAAAACCATGTCTACAAATTAAGTTAAGGAAAGAAAGATACAAAATGGAGTATTTCCTGCTGGTGATAAACAACTAGTCTTTTGAGTAAATTCTGGGTGAAATCTATTGCACTAATCAAATAGACTGAGTAGATTTACTGGACAAGAAGAAACAATTGACAGTTCATTACTCATTTTATTGTACTTATTCATTTCATAAATATGCAGTGCAAGATGAAGTACTAGCTTGGAAGAATCTGCTTAAATTTGCATACATTTTGTGTTGTTTTCTTCATTTTGTCTCATGTGGGGGAAGACTTTTATGGCATGATGGGCTTCTTGTGGTGTCTAAAACTGATCAAAATACAGAAAGCAAGCGGTCTTTCCCTCCTTCTCCTGCTGCTTCTGGCTGTACATCCATGCAAATTCCTCTTCTTGACCCCAGTTCTCAACTTTCATGCAGTAAGCCAAATGTTCTTACTTACTTGGTAGAAAACTAGTGCAGCAGAAATGGACAGAATAACTCTTTGCCAGTTTAGTGAGCTCACAAAAGTGAGATGAGCGTGAGAGCTGATGAAAGAGCATGGACAGAATTGTACTGCTGGAAAACCTCATTTCTAGGCTTCAGCTTCACAGCAACTGAAGCCAGACTAAGTGCTGACTGCCATGGTCTTGCCCATCTGCTGCCCCTGGCTGTGAATTCCTGTCCTTACCTTCCACCTGACTCTGATCTTGCTCTGAGTCTTCAGTTGTCTAAGTCTTTAGGAAACTACACTTTTTTTTTTTTTTTGATCAGTTTTCCTGCTGGCTTAGTACAAACCCTGATCCCAAATCTCAGTGGGGCTGCCAGTGTAGATGGTGGTAGTGGTCAGGAAATATTTTGGAGCAATGGGAAGAAGCAATGGGACAGCTTGTTTTTTCGCAGGATACTGGCCCTGCCTTCAGGATGTGTGCTCATTAAACTGTATGTATATTTTTGCTATTATTTTCCTTAACCAAAAATAAAACATGTACTGAAAGCACACAACCATTTTCTTGTGAGTGGAAAGTACATGAATCCCCTGCAAGTGATTCCTCTGCCAGCACAGGATTTATGTCCTGCAGAAGGCTTCATAAAGTTAATTTAGCTTCTCCTCTTGTTTTAATGAAACTAGAAGTTTATCAGGATTCTGAAGATATGAACCAGATGTTTTATACACATCTGTGTGCTATTCTTGTTTAACAGCCAAAAAATTTGAGAGCCACTGGAGCCATACTCTCTCCCAGAGCCACCCTGTGCACAAGATAGAAGACGACACTAGGGCTACCTGTAACTCTCTCTGTTGAGGCCTAGTCTGCAATGGCCCTAGTCCTGACAGTACCATTTCTTTTTCGTGGTGCTCCCACATTGCCCAGTGGAGTAACAAGGCAACTGTATGTGGAGATCTTAATTTTTTTAGAAATTTTTTGCTTACTAGTTTTAGACAAAGTGTAATGGTTTTGGTTATTTGAATCAAGACTTTCAATAAAGAAGAGGTGGGAGTCACAGCCAATGGGTGAATGTGGAACAAGCAATGCAAAGTTTATTTTTGGTACAGTTAAAACTGCCAAAAAAGCCTGTCTTGCAAATGTATTTTGAGGAATACTCTTCCACTGACAGGAAATCAGATTGAAGAGCTCCCCTACTTTGGTTGATACTTTAAGCGTCAGATACAAGTGTAAAAAACAAATATTCACCCAAATTTAGTATTCTGGAGAGAATAGTAAAAAATTCCCCAGGTAAGACTGAATACAGATTTTGATTTCAACAATTAATTACTTGTACATTTTCTATATTATGATTAGAATGACTAATTTGTTTGCAGGTTCAGTATTTGGAATGTGAAATGGGATTTTGGGTAGAGCAGATTAGAGATTTTATTTTACATATGATAAAATTTTCCAAGTTTTTCCTGTCACCCTTTGCTTTTCAGCAAGTGCTCTCAGACATGGTATATTTTCAAGGTCTAAAATTTCACCTACAAGGATGGCTTTCTAGATGCTGCAGCAAAACCGTTTCATAAAATGTAAGGAATTGCTTGGGAATCTCAATTCTTCTTAACTACAGAAGCAAAAAAAAAAAAAAAAAGCCCCAACAAGTCCCAAATAAAAATGGAAGAAAAAATAGTCTTAAAT
>NW_008794008.1:272468-306217 GCF_000699145.1 Aptenodytes forsteri
AAGGGGAAGTAAGTACTGACAGTAACTTCTATATCCTGGAGAGCATCATGCATCCCTCCCAGGTCCTGTTAGTGTTGAAGGCCAAAGAATGTAGGAACATGTAAATATTGGAATAATAAATGAGTCTTACTCTAGACAAACATTCACATTAGTTCCACACAAGATGTTTGTAAAAAATATTTTACTAAAATGCTAAACGTCATTATGCAGGCACTCCTAAACCTGTTTAAGTCTGGTTTATATTCAACAGCAGAATGGACTTGCAACTGAGACAGCCACAACCACTCCTGTCAAATATTTTCATTTGAGTGACTGCAGGCATTGCTTATATTACATTGAAACTATGTGTTGGTTGCATGAATCCTGGATCAAACATTGCCTACAAAGGAAGCTGTATTTCTAGCATAACCATGTAATGCCACACACTGTCAGCTTTGATCTCATACTTTTGGCCTTTGTCTCCTGCTCCACAGGCACTACTCTACCATATTCTGCCTTCAAAGTATTTTTCTGCTCCACCCGTTTTCCTGCTTCATGCAGATATGTCAGATAGCGAATATCAGTGAGGTTTCAGATGGCAGACAGAAGAATCAGACCTATAGGAGTGCAAAAAATGGAGGGAGCTAACAGATGCAGCAATCTATGAAGCAGTTTCCTCACTCTGCTTGTAGATGTCCTAGATCTTGTGGGAACATTTTGGATCTTCAGAGAACTTCTAGGAGCTCTTCTTCAGAGTGCCTGCTAGAGTCTAGAGATATTTGCTGGTAACAAACTCTAGCCATTTCTAATGAAATGTGCTTTGATCTGACTGCAAGACCTAGAGGGCAGCTCCCAGAAGCAGTAGTTTCTGCAGCAGCTTGTGAAGAAGAGGGTTGTCCAATGAAGACGGTGGATAAGTGTTCAACAATGGTGGAGATGTGCCACAGGGCATAATACCCAGCACCAAATGGAGTTTGTGTCCAGGTTTGAGTCCTGGTACATCAGTAGCCTCAACCCAGACAGAGCTCCAGAAAAGATGCAAACCCTCCAGATCTGAGGCTGCAGGGAGAGTGCCTGTGGCTTTTCTCTGGAGCTGGGGCAGGCAGAGTCAGTGTCCTTCCCTGCAGAAGGTTTGTGTTGGTTGAGAAGTTGTGATACCAAGTTAAAGAGCTGCAGGAGGAGGTTTGCAGATTGTGCTGCATCAGGGAAAAGGAGATTGACTCCTTTTTGATTTTGCAATTGATTGATTGCAAAGGGTGCAGGGTGAGAGATACAGGAGACATCTTGAGATGGACACCCTTCCACTCTGTTTTCTTGTTCTCAAGTGTCTGTACACAAATGCACACAGCCTGGGAAATGAGCAGGAGGAACTAGAGCTCCATGTGTGGTCAGAGAACTGCGGTATCATTGGAATGACTGAGACATGGTGGGATGCTCACAAGGCTGAAATGCTGCAGTGGATCAATACAAGCTAATCGTGAAAGACAGCCAGGAAAGACAGGGAGGGCGGTCACCTATGTGAAGGAGCTCAGATAAATGGAATGCTTCTGTGAGACAGATGATAGTCTGGTTGAGAGCTTGTGAGTCAGGACCAGAGGAGAGGGCCACTAAGGGTCACATTTTGGTGGGAGTTTGTTACACACCAAATGATCAGGGTGAGAAAGTGATTGAAGCCTTCTTTAAACAACTCAGGGAAGTCTCTGGATCACAGACCCTCATTCTTAGGGGCTAATTTAACCTCACTGACACCTGCTGGAAATGCAACATGATGGGAAGTGAGCAGTGAAGATTTCTGGAGGGTGTCAGTGATAATTTCTCAATGAGGAATGAGCCAACAGGAACATTATGAAACTTAGCAAGGACAAATGCAAAGTCCTGCACTTGGGAAGGAAGAACCCTTTGCAATGATACAGGCTGGGGACAGACTGGCTGGGGGCAGCTCTGCTGAGAAGAACCTAGGGGTCCTGGTGGACAGCAAGGTGAACATGAGCCAGCAGTGTGCCCGAGCAGCATAGAAGGACAATGGTATCCTGGGCTGTTCCTGTATTAACAGGAACACTGGCTACAGGCTAGAAGTTCTAGGGAAGTGATTATCCCCTTTTATTCAGCACTTGTTAGACCAGATCTAGAGTACTGCATCTACTTTTGGGCCCTATGTTACAAGAAAGATATCAATAAATTTGAGTGAATTCATCAGATGGCCAACAGGACAGACAAGGGCTGGAGTGCTTGCCGTACAAGGAGAGGCTGAGAGAACTGGTCATCTTCAGCATGGGAGACCTAATAGCAGCCTTCCAATACCTAGACAGTGATCATCAAGAATATGGAGCTGGGCTCTTCATAGTGGTGCATGGTTGGAAGATGAGTGACAATGGGCATTAAGTTGAAAGAAGAGAGGTTCCCACTGGATATAAGGAGAAACATTTTCACCATGAGGACAGTCAAGCATTGGAACAGGTTGCACAGAGAGGCATTCTCCATCCATGGCAGTTTCATAACCAGAATGAATAATGTGGTCTAGCTGATGCTTCTTTGAGCAGGAAGTTGGATTAGATGATCCCCTGAGGTCCCTTCCAACATGAATTATCCTGTGATCCTATGATTCAGAGGGATATGGGAGCATCTTCGCCTCAGCAGTCCAAGTTTCCTCATAGCCACAGTAATTTTCGTCTGTTTTCTCTGTGTACACTACCAGTGGTTAACATCAGTGCTTTTGGTCCTATCTCCAGGAATTGGTCTGCTGTTGCTCTTCTGGGCCACCACTGCAAGTAGCCTCAGGAACTTCTGAATTCTTTCAGGAAGCTATTGGTGACATACGATCCACATGGAACCTTAGCCAAAAATATATTTTCTAGGCTTTTCTCAAGTCTTCCTTTGCCCCTGATTCCTTCATCTATGGCTGCCAATTGCTATAAGTAGTCGGGATCCACCTTGATCAAGCAATGGCAATGGTTCTGAGACTCGAAGACCAATGTACCAACCATTTGGTTTACTCCTTCTTTCCCAAGAAGAATGTAATGGTTGTACTCACTCCAACTGTTAGCTTAGCTGTTTTTAAGAGAAATGCCCCAAAATGTTGCATACATACCAATCAAGACTGGCCCATACCAGTCAGCTTCCTTCTCTGAAAGTGCTGACAGAGCGATAGGGAACCTCTGTCTGTCACCTGCAGTTCTCAGAGAAAGGAAAAATGCTACACTCTGTGGCAGCATGGTATTAGAGTGTAAGGCCACCAGTTTTACACTAGCATAAAGTTAATAAGATGTTAAAAAAGCAGAATGAAATGTTAATAGATTTTACCTGAAAAAAGCGTATGTCCCTTATCTCAAAAATATTGATGAAATTGTAGTTCCTGACAAGTGTTACATCTCTGGTTGTTTCATAAGACTTGCTTGGCAGAATAATATTAAAAACAAGATACTTAACTTTATTATCCAACATTAAATAAGCCTTTTAAGAAACTGAGGTAGAACATTCTATTAGTTAATGGTGTTTATGTGCATTTATGATTTCATAATCTGTTTGGAAAGCAATGACTGAGAAAAATAGAGTCTGTTTATACAAAAAAAATGACCTTTCCCTCCCTCATGAATTTTATCAGGCAGTGCTGATGCTAACTGTTCAAGAAGCATTTCGTATCCAATCATGTTATTTCTCCCATGTTCTGTCATGGTTTCTTCCTCACTAAAGTTGTAGAGGATGGCAAGCAAAATATCTCTTAGCAATTTTTCCATCTTTAAGCAGCATGGCTTTTTCAACAGAGATGTTGACAGTTTGAATTACAGATATGTCACACTTCTGCAGAGTGTTTCAGAGTTTTTACAATGGCACACTTACCTGAGTCTATTGAAATAACCAAAAAGATCAGTTTGTAAGATACTTCAGCCCTCATAGGCGAGTCAACATTTCATTCTTCATTTTGTTACTCATTCAAAAAGAGAAATAATTTGAATAAATAAGTTTAAAATTCAGACATTAATTTCTTCTGCAACATCCATTTGAATAATCCAGATATTTCTGATGATCAACTAACGGCAACTCGTTTTTGAGAAAAGGGCTCTTCTAGTCCATTTCATAGTTTTCAAATGTTTTTTGTGCTTGCAATAAACATAGGTCTGGACACTTACATGTTTCATCACCCTTTAAGAAAAAGCTCCAGTTATATTTTAGATACTTTCAATCAATGGCTTTTAGCTTGGTGACACATGCTGACATCAAATGATATGTGAAAGGTAACCAAGAAAAAAAACACATCTTCCGTGGAAAAATGTTATGGCTCAGATCTTTTAAAGAAACAGTGCATTTTATAGGCATAAAGATAAATTCTGCCTATATTTATCTTCAGAAGTCCATAAAAAACCTCCAGAATTTGCAGTATGAGTGCACCAAATATGCTAGTCACATTTGGCTTCTTCTTGGATGATGCCATGTGAGTCAAGATATCTCTAAGTAAGGAATGTGGAATGGAAAGGTATCTTATTCTCCAAGAACAAAGAAAACTCTCTTTTTCCAAGCTACCCTCCAAGTCTGTGCCTCTCAGACCCATGGTCACTGCATATGGGGTGACATCCTTTGCTTTTGTTTGTATTATTCCTGTCATTCTTTTTATTTGTATTATTCCTGTTATCCTTTGCTTTTGTGTTAGTTTGTATTGCCAACTACAATTTGCAGTTCTTGCAATACTTACACTATTTATATAGGTATTTCTTAATGCCACAATTCCTGAAGTCATACAATTTTTAAAAAAATAATTTACAATATTTTGGGAGAAAAGCCTTAAGAAAATGTCTAATTTCTCTCATTTCAGACTCATTTGAGGAGAAAAAAAACAGAAGAAAAATAAAAAGTATTTCTAATTAATTATTTTTTAAAATCTCATGTGTTTTTAGGTTTGGGTTACGATACCAACAGTATTGGTAAATTTTTTGAAAGTTATGTCACTAATATTTAGCTGTCTGTGTTTTATCTATAGTCAGACTAAAATGTTCCAGTTCCTTTTGCCTTAGTGGTCCTGCAAAGTTCCTTTCTTTCCAGAACTGAGGAGAAAAGGGAAACATCAGCACTTGTGACAATGAACAATCCAGTCCCACAAAGGAACCAGAAAATAGCTCTAATTTCCTTTCCAGATGAACCTTGTTTTTTTTCTCCTTTTGCTTCTAGCTGTCACCAGGAAAAAATTATCTATTTCATTTCAGACATTTGAGGAGAAAAAAAACAGAAGAAAAATAAAAAGTATTTCTAATTAATTATTTTTTAAAATCTCATGTGTTTTTAGGTTTGGGTTACGATACCAACAGTATTGGTAAATTTTTTGAAAGTTATGTCACTAATATTTAGCTGTCTGTGTTTTATCTATAGTCAGACTAAAATGTTCCAGTTCCTTTTGCCTTAGTGGTCCTGCAAAGTTCAAAAAAACAGAAGAAAAATAAAAAGTATTTCTAATTAATTATTTTTTAAAATCTCATGTGTTTTTAGGTTTGGGTTACGATACCAACAGTATTGGTAAATTTTTTGAAAGTTATGTCACTAATATTTAGCTGTCTGTGTTTTATCTATAGTCAGACTAAAATGTTCCAGTTCCTTTTGCCTTAGTGGTCCTGCAAAGTTCCTTTCTTTCCAGAACTGAGGAGAAAAGGGAAACATCAGCACTTGTGACAATGAACAATCCAGTCCCACAAAGGAACCAGAAAATAGCTCTAATTTCCTTTCCAGATGAACCTTGGTTTTTTTCTCCTTTTGCTTCTAGCTGTCACCAGGAAAAAATTATCTATTCTAGCTGCTGTACGTAAAACAGAATAATAACTGAGCTTCAAAATTGTCTTTATGGTTTGTTTGGATATGATCCTGAAACTTGCATGGAATAAACTCAGAACTAATCCAGAGCTAACCCCTTTGACTTCTCAGAGACATAGTGATAGTGCAGAATGGAGAAAATAGTCACCTGAATTTTGCTCAGGATACTTCAGGCTGCTGAAACTCAGCTGCTCTACAAAGCAGTGTCTGACACAACAGTAGACACCAAACTGGGGACAAAATGGCCTTCAAGATCATTCTCTTCTATCCAAATGCTTCAAGGAAGGAAGCTGATGCTCAGTGAGTCATGTCAGGCAGATGGGACAAAAATAAGAGAAGAACTGTCAAAAGTCAGATTTCTCATACAGATAATACCTGTGGGGAAGAAATGGATTGAGATAGGGTGAAAGAGGGGAAAATGTCACCCAGGGAGTTTGAGGATAAATGTATGTCTTAATTATCGAAGAATCAAGGTGAAAACACTGCCTAATGCCTTTACAGAAACAATGGCAACTACTCATGGAGTCATTAAAAAAATCAATGTTTCTTTTGCTTATCTGTACTTCAATAGCTCTGGTATCAGAATTCCTGGCAACTGTAACAGCTACCACTGTGGCATAATCAAAACCCTTGAGATTGTGTCTAGAAATACTGGTGTGCTGGGCCATGGTCTTGAGTTTCAAATAGTCATGTTTGTTAATTGTAAGATACGGAGGAATGGGTATATAAATCCTGGTTTCTCTCTCTTTCTGTTCTCCTGATCTTTCAAAGACACAGAACACTATTCTAGCAGAGTAGCAAGGAGCCAAATGTTTTGCTGGTTGTTATTTGGTGAAATAATGTTGCAATTAAGATTTTTTTTTTAAAATCAGGATCAAATTCTTTAATACATTCCAAATATATCCCAGAACATCCAAAGGAAATGAGGCTTATGCAATCCTCCTGCCTTTGTGTGTGTGTCATGTCATGTGTGTCTCCACATCCACATCCTTTCTATATTTTTTAGCTAGTTTGTTGGCTTGTTTCAGCCATTTCGTACAAATAGGGCCTCAAGCAGATTAGTTTTCTACACTTTTCACAGACAGGCAGCAAGAGATTAAAGACCTGATTTATTTAATGGCAAGTGGCTAGGAGGGAGCAGTGTGGGTCCCCACAGTCTTGGTTTTCCTTTACTTTTGGTCACTGTATCGCTCAGGCAAATACTTCTTACTGCTGTTCTGTCCTGACCTGCGTGCCAGGCACTAATTCTTAGCTGCATTCACTAGAAGCTTTCCCTGCACCCCCAGACTGATGTCTCTCTCTCAGTTTGTCAGCTGCTGGCTAATGAGTCTACATACAGATCTGAAGTAGCCGGATGCCTTGTGCTCTTAACCAGTTTTTTCTAAGATGGAGTTTATACATTGTACTTTCTCTTTGCCCAACTATCTGAATTTTCTCTTCTCCACTCCACACGTTCCTTCTGTCCTCTGATAGAAGAAATACTCCTATCCATACCTTTTCTTCTATCCATGTGCCAATGAATTATGACTTACTTAGGCAATTTCAGCCAAGCTTGTTGGAGAAGCATAGACTTTCAAAGATGTTGCTCCGAGTTTTGTGAGAATTGGATGAAAAGATCCTAAATTCATGCCTACAGTGAGGGAAAAGCAGTGAGAACTTCCACCCTTCAGGCAATCCAACATGCAGAGATCATCTGGGCAAATAACACATGCTGGTATGTCAGCATGCCTGTAGCTCAGAACCAAGTTTAGCACAAGTAATCACCTCTCCAAGAAAATGACCTGGGAAGGTCAAAGTGACTTGGGAGGTAAGCTAGAGTACTGAGTCCTGACAGGCAGAGGAACTCCCAACAACCAAATCGGGGGAATAGAGCACCTTGACCACAGCTACTCCCAGGGCATCACAGGATAGCGTGCAGCCCACTGTAGGGACATAAAACCCATCAACATGAGTCAATGAGAGAGGCTCTTAGGACCACCTGACAGGCAGAGGAGGAGGTCACTGCCTACAGCAGTGTAGGACTCATTATGGGATGCTGGGCAGAAGCATCTTGGGATTGCTTAAGGGAAGAACTAAAGGTGGAGAAAGGTGAGGAGATCACAATAGTTTGGGGAGGAACAAGCATGGGAAAACAGATTGATAAGGGGAAAAAAGGGACTGATCATGTATAAACAGATGGCTGGTCAGTATGTTTTTCTGGCCATGCCTTGTTCCTGGTCAGTGCAGTCTGTCGTGTCTTCTAATTAAACTCGAATTCCAAGCATTTCCTGGGTTAAGGGACTCTATTCTATGTGGATGTGTGTGTATGGAAGTTTAAGTGGCAGCAACTGGAGTGGGGAACATAAGTCTGAGCTGGATACTGGAGAGACCAGAGGCTACTGAGTTGGCTACTGCAGGGAGCAGGAGGTTCAGGCCAGCTACTGGAGATACCATAGGGTCTGGGATTTGGTTGTTGGTAGGGCCATAGGTCTGGACCAGCTATCAGAGAGAACTGTTTGTCTCTATGTGTGAGGCAACTGAAAGATCAGGGCATCAACGGGAGAGCACCTGGCTAGGGTGCGTGTTTAAGGCCAGTTAATGGATGGATCAATAGTGAGTGTGTGAATCTGTGTGTAAGTCTGAGTACCGGCAACTAGAGTGGGACTGTGGACCCTGGGGTATTGTATGTCCAGGTGCCAGCAACTGGAGACACAAGGGAATCCAGGGGCCAGCTACTGGATAGACCTGAGTGTCTAAGGAGGGGAACATATTTTTTATATATATATCTCCATATATTATCCACTAATGGGCTTCCATCCTAAGCAGTCACAGGGGGGAACAGGATGGTGCTATTTGTGTTTGTGTGAGTGCTGTGTTTTCTGTCTGTGTTGATCTGTGTGCCCAACCATGTGTACTTATATATTACATATGTTTGTGTGCCTATTGGGAATACATGCTCAGCCTCACTACTGGCAGGACCTGGGGAAATGGCGCTTCCACAGCCTCACCTCTCTCAGGCTACTGGATTTGGCAACCCCTGACTCATACAGATATTTGTGTAATTAAACCCCTAGAATAGTCACGATGTGAAGTAAATTTTTTTTGGTCACTTAAAAGGAATAGATGGGATTCTGGGCTTCAGGACTCAAGTTAGTATTTCCAAGAAAAATTGGTAAGGTAGAGATTATTGTTACTACTTCATTTACATAAAATGTTTTCCTTCTAGAGTTTCATAAAATCAAAGCTTTTAAAAAATCTTTGTGAATTTTTTTGAAAAAGATGTGATTAAACTAGTTTTAGAGTAAGGAGAATTAGTGATTCCTAACTGTATTTTTCTCCAAGAGAATTTCATCAAAATAGACATTTTCCTAAAATATCCTAACAGCTGCATTTTTTTCATAACACTTTGACACGTTTTCAGCTAGCACTACTGGTGATAGAATTGTGATACAATAGCACAGGCTTTTTGGAGTCTGTGTCACAGAGCAGCTAGGACTGACTGCTTCGTAAGGGAAGGTGAGCCAGGAGCTGAGAGCGATCACAGCTCAGGTAGAGACCTTGCTGACCAGGGCACTGTCCTACAGCCCCTGAGCTGGGCAAGCAGAGCAGGGTGCTAGTAACAAGGTCCATTGACAGTCCCAGACAAGGCAAAGCAATCCAGGGTCCCTTGAGGGAGTCTAGTCAGAAACAAATGGAGTCAGGGCTGGAGATAAGGCTACAGCGCAGGTCCTGAGCCCATCCAGAAGACAAGCTAACTGCAACATAGGTCCAAAGCCCATCCAGGAGGTAGTACCGGAGACAGGACAACAGATAGGCACACATGCAACATACCTCAGAGACTGAAACCCCAGGCCTGATCTTTGATAGAGTTCCTGGCAGACAGTGTGAGTGGAGGTCCCTGATGAGGCTGCTTAGAGCAGTTAATGCCTATTGGTGCACTCAAGGCCCTGACAGTCCGCTACTTTTTTGCATCAAACTGAAGGGAAGGTTTTAAATTAAAAGAAGAACAACTCGAATGCTAAAGAACTTGGCAGTACTGGCTTCTCCTCCATATTCATATTATCAGAAGCTGCTTCTTAGCAATAGGTCAGGCTTCAATGTTACGCAGGAAATTTAGAGGTGAGCAGACCCTAATCATCCTTCTTTCTCTAGACATACTCATGTTGTGAGTAAAAATCATTTATCTGAGAGCTTAATGCATTAGGCTATATTTCTAAAAAACCTGATAAAGCACATTTGTATAAATTTATTACTAAATGTAAACCTTGTCCATGCCATTAGGTTTATTACTACTGCTCCATCTCTCTTATTTTCTTATATAATTATTTGGTTTGTTTTGACTTAATAAGTAAGAGCCATTACCACTATCAGAAATGATAAAACAGAGATAGTTTGTACTTTAATCACCTAAATATTGTGTTTACTTTTACATAGTGTTACTATTGGCTTGTAATTCTTTCATATATTTAGCTTGATTTCTCACCATTTTGGGTTTTCACTGTCACATGTAAGGAATGAGAAAGTTAAGGGCAGAGTCACAAAGGGATAATAAATCCCTGAGAAAATGTTACTGAAGAGAGGAAGTTCATCTAACACAGCTGCCAAGAACGAGGCAAATGAACATCTGCATTGGATTATAATGCTGCAGGAAAGCTAAAATGAGTCTGTGCTAAAAGAACCCTCTGTTAAATCTTACTTGTTTTTTCCATTTCTCCTTTGTTTACACTTTCTTGGAGCCAAGGAAACACCAGTTTATTAATACAACTACCATCCAGATGTGCAAACAAGTGCTTGTAAAATCCCATTTTTATATATGCTAGCATCAGGGCTAGTAACAGTAACAAAACAGAATGCAAAACTTCAGGTATTTTTTGAGAAGTCAGTTCTGTAAACACAAACTCTAATTGAAACAATCCCTGTGCTCTGCAGCAGCAGCTACTATAGCCAGGAATTGACTTATTCAATGCCCTCTCTCCTGCTGTTTAGCACTTCTAAAGGAAAGAAGAGAAAATTCCTGAGTAACAGAGCAGAAGCTCTGTGATCAGTGTGTAGCCTTGATCTGTGGAAGGACTTCATAAATCTGCATAGGCTCTCTATCATTTGCATATTGGTCACACCTTACTAAATGCACTTAGTTTTAAGTTAAAAATACAGCTTTTTTCTGCTTTTTGCAAGTTCACCTATGTGCCAAAAGTCCTACCAAGATTTTTTTTCTTTGCTGGTGTATTACCAGCTATCAAAATTGCCTCAAAGTAAATCCTTAACTACTCTTGTAAGATCCCACTTCTAGTCTGGACACCTCCCATACTGCTATCATTGCCATCATAATGCCAGGTGTAACTGGTTCATGCTGCTGTTTTTTTGGCAATACTCAAGAAAATGTAGAAGCTGGGCATGCAGGACTGAGATGGATAAAAGTCTGGAAAGCTAGCATTTTGTTGCTCTAGTTAGCAAATGTGATTGTTAAGTAAGTCTTCTCGTTTTTGCTGTTTGTTTTGTTTTGTTTTGTTTTGTTTTCTTCCAAGAAGCAGAACTGTTCTAGGCAGTCTGAGTTAAAAACACAGAGAGGATTAGAGAAACTACAAATAACTGCCATGCTTTATTTTTGGAAAGTCCAAAATCTAAGAGCTGCTTCTCCTCCTTTCTCTTACAACTGACATTCAGAAACTTAGCTTTAGCTTTTCTTGAAAATATATCCTGCTGTTTCTGTTTGATTGTTTGTTACATACATCACTTCAAACTGCTGTTTAATTTTTAAAAAGGTTGAGATTTCCTTCAATCTTGGAAGACAGAAAGAGAAATACCTCTTCTTCCTCTATTGCTCTACAATGCATACCTCTTATGTATGATTCTGACTGATATAAAAATAACATGCAAAAATATATTTTTCCCCTCTTTGACTTCCTCTTTGCAAAGCATACAATTTGAAGGTTTTTCCTTTTCTTTTTGTTGATGTTTTTGTGTAACCAGTACATCAAAGAAGTGGATTTTACACAATTGTTGTGGAAGATCTGAGGTTTGTGGCTGCTCCAGCTGAGCAAGGCAGTTAGAAGAAAACCCTGAAACCCAAGTAAAACGTCTATACGTATGCTTCAGGGATGGTAAAAACAGAAGCGTCATCATCTGGTTTGGCTAGGCAACAATATGAAAAGGTTAGCTTTTCTTGAAATGCGTTATAGGTAAGGAATTAATGTTTGATGTCTTGAGGAGTGACTGACAGTGTTAATATACTAGCACCCAATTTATACCACAGTAGCAGGTATCACAGTATCACAGAGGGCACCACACTAGCAGGTGTAACTCTGTATCTTAGGCTTATTTCAGGTGTTTTGTTAATTCAGTCCTATCACATAAACACAAGTGAAAACTTGAAGCATGTTAATTTAAAACTGATAAAAAGAAAACACTGAAAGTGAATTACAATGGATTTTTTTTTCCATCTGAGAGCTGACTGGATTTCTAAAAGGCTTTAGGGATGTGCTGTGTGTGTGCCGAGGAGAACTGCATGTTGAAGCACTCAGCATTCGCAGTATTGGCTCATGCCCTTAAATGATTTGTATTTTGCTAAGCTTCGACTAATTAGCTACTACAGTTTCCTACCCAGGTTGTCTGCCTTAGGTTGTGTTATATGGAAAGCTTAAAGTAATTCAACAATGTCTGATAAAAAATCAGGAAAATCTTAATAAGCTATGCAAACATTAAGCTGTTAGAAACTAACATTTGCACACCCTTAGTGAAACTGAATGGCTAAAATATTGAAAGTGTCTGTCATTATTCCAAGCAGACTTCAGGACTGTGTCAGAACTGAGAGCAGAAGGACTAGACTCCTGATATGGCTTATTCTTCTGAGGCCTCACTGCATGGAGGAGGGAGTCATTTGTTTTCAATGATCAGAGAACAAGAGATGAGTCTCTGAGGGAGTGGGATTGGATAACATAGAGGAAGAAATGGTTGAAAGGAATGAAATGGGGCACAAACTGGGTTTACAGTCTGTGAGAACATGGAGAGACAGGCAGGGACTGGGAGCTGGATGAAAAACATACTTATAATCGGGTGAGACGGTGATGGAATGGGTAAGGGGAGTGGGACTCAGGACCGCAGGAGATTAGTACATGCTTCTTTTCATTGTTCAGCTGGTTTCTGAAGTAATGAAATATGATGACAGGGTATTCAGAATAGAGTCTGATTAGTGTTCAGGTAATACAAGACTGTATGTCAGGCGAGGATAAAACAGATGCTGAGTGAGTTAGCACTGCCTAATTTGTGTATTGAGCAAGGAAGAAAATAATGATAAAGAATTTTGTAGGTAAAGGCCATCATAAATAGACCTAAAAAGCCAGATAGAGGATGTTGGCATGGCATTAATTCATTTACTATTTCTAAGTAATTTTTTAGTTTATTTTTTAGGAAGCAAGCAATGCAACTGGCAGAAAGAATTTGTAGCATCAAAATGTAAGCTAAGCTTTTACAGTTGTTTGTTTTTAACCCATGAACAAGATGAAGCTCATTGCATCTCAGCAGCAAAGGGATTAAAAAGAGAATGAACACTTAAGCTGATTTACTAACAACAACCAGAACAATTATAGGTAGTGGGAGTCTTGATGGACAGGCAAGACAATTTAGACTCTTTCGGCTAGTGTCAACCAAAAGGGACAGAGTAGAGCTGTCAAAAATAGAAATTTCCTATCCCTATAGTGGTTCTCATGGCTTGTGTAGGAATGAGATTCTCTCTTCCCCTAGGGTAGTGCTCCTACTGATATGAAGGCAGCAGAACTGAACTCTGCATCTGTTCTGAATGTACGTGGGTCCCTCAGTGTACGTGTATTGCTCAGAGCAGCTGCTGCAGCACAGCAGAACAGGCAGAAGGTGTGGTGGGAATCAGGTGGGAAGCAGTACAACTGTAGGATGCGAGTTGTTCAGTTAGAGGATATAGGTTGCAAATCTCTAGGAAATCAGGAAAAATATTCCGCATCTATTGGAAGACAGTAAAAGAAATAGATGCACTCTTATTTATCCAAATATGTATTCAAGGACTGCACAATTTACCTGGCTAAAGCACGGAACTATTTTGGTCACTGGTAATTTCTTCTTTCAACCTATGATTAAACCTTTGGACAATGAAATTTTGTTGTTTCAAGAGCTAGCAGGTGAAGGTAACCTTTTAATTTTATGTTTGATGATGACAACTTACAGTCTGTTTTGACAGAGACCTTTAGCAGTGATGCACACACCATTATATGAAGCACTGCACACGGATATAGTCAGGCTTCTCTTCTTCCTGTTCTCTTTCTGCTGCCCTTCCCAGCCCTGTGGTTATCAGTGCATTGCTGGTGTATCAACACCAGAAAAGAATGCAGCAATGCATTCTGCACAGGGCTGTGCAGGGGAGTTACAGGGTAGATCTGATGAAGATGAGTTAGGCTTGGGCAAATGCTAGACGGAACTATCCCTGATGCTAGTGGTGCATATAGGATAGGTGACCCAGAGGCTCCTACTGGCCAGCAGTGTAGAATGAGCACTCTGGACTTTGAAGTTGCAACTGAGGATGGCCTAAGGAGCATTGGTGTGGTTACTAGGGTTGGTTCTGCGGCCTGTGTTTGAAAAAAGAAAAAACGAGTGGTCTAGGTAACTGGCAGGGTTGTAGCCATAGCGGTCCCAGGACCAAGGCCTCCTGTTCTGTAGGCAGATGTGGTACATTCCTGTAGACAGTCTAACTAGTGACAGTTAGCGGAGATTTTGGGCACACAAATAACATGCCTACTTCTTTTTTTTTTCTGGAAATACTACTTCATTTAATAAGAATCACGTCTAGTTATAAGCCTTGTCTTGATCTGTGTGAATTCTTCTAGCAGTGTTGAACAATCCTTTCTAGTGTGTCAGAAGGCATGCATTTAAGTTGTGGAGCAGAGGGAGGAAGAGTGTTTCTTTTTCATTTTGAATAGTTTTTTGAAAGCATTATTGGGTGTGTTTGTGTGCCGAACAACTCTTCCTAAAATAAAAACAATGAAAAACAAAGTTAGACTTACAACATGTGAATCATGTTGTTGCTCAAAGCTTATTTTGCCCACATGTTATTTTTAAGATGTATAACTCTGTATTTTAAATTTTGGAAAAAGATTCAAGCACATGGGTAATGTGTTTATTTCTGTCTCGTAACTGTGGGTGGTAGCTATCCTGTAACAGTCACAGGCAGCATAAACACATTTTCTGTCCTGCTGGTATTGTGTATTTCCTTTTTGTGGTACTTAAATGCCTAGTTTTAATTTCCCCTGCTCCCTTAATTAGCAGGTTCACTACCTGTGGGCGAGTTTCATTTTTAACCTCTGCTGCCTTATCCTGAACAGGCATTCCAGAAGTATCAGCCAGAAAGTGATCAGAAGAAGAAAAATCACAACTGGTACTGGGAGGATAGGCAATATGGAAAGCAGAATTTACTGTATTTTGAGAAGAGAGGGAGAACAGTTCACAAAATTGCATGGAAGTAGTCTGCCTCTTGGAAAGCATTTTCCAAAAATACACTGATGGAGCAGTAAGAGACATACTTGGATAAGAGTGAAGAATGCATTTATCTGCTAAAATGTGATGCCAGACCAAGGTGGTCATGTACTGTCCTTATTTTTAAAGTTCTTTGACAGATGATAATCTCAAAGAAAATTATTCTCGAAGAAAAAATTTCTGTTCTGTAAACTGAAAAGTGAAACTTAAGACATAAAATTTGGCATTTTTATTTAAAGTGGTTTCTGCTTTGAGTTTTTATTTATTTATGTCCCTTTAGTCTTAAGAATAGATGGTATGGCTTTTTTTTTTTTTTTTAAATAATTTGCCAGCAGACTGTTTTAAAGATTATTTGAAAATGCTGTGATTTTTTCTGGTTTTGTGTATAATTAGTTCTCCTAATCATTACAAATATCTTCCAATTTTAAGACAGTTGGATGCCTTAATTTTCTCTAAGTAATATAATGGCAGCTGAGCTATTGGGTAAAGGAGATTTGAAGAGGGAAAAGAAATCTATTTCAAAGATCTCTGTGACACTGCTGCTGTGTATTGGCAAATAAAGCTGCCTCCCTGTAACATCGGGTTTTGTCACTTTGGAAGTGAAGTTTGGTGTTCATCAGAAATATATTTTCTACAGCACAAATATGATTAGATCAGCCTGCCAGCAAATGTAGCCATCATACTGAGATCATCATACACAGTGGTCTTGCTTGACTGACATTTTTCCACTGTCAGCTGGTGAGAACTGTGCCTGTTAAACTTCATGAGATCAGGAACTTCTGTTCTTCCACCTTTATTATTTGGACATTTCAGTTTAATATGTGATGGCTTTTTTTCTGAATAAATCTTAGTTTTACTTTATATCTTAGTTTCATTTTTTATGCCCTGGACTTTATTTAAAATTTTTTAAAAGTCCTAAATTCAAAGCAAACGTATCTTAGGGGAGAGGAAGAAGAAACAATCAGCATGAATATATTATTCCCCCCAGTAAAGGACTCCAGATGTTGACAACTTGCTGTAAGGCCTCATCCCCATGGCCAACACCAGAGTGAAACCACCAACATTAGGACCCAGAGGATCAGTGGAAAGGTGAGCATAACACCAGAAAAGGGGTAGAAGCTAAGAAAGGTGTGTGTTAAATTTTAATTGTATTATTGCTATTATTGCATCTTTTCCTGTATATAAGTACTCTAGCTACTTTATTATTAATTATTTTTCTGCAATAATTAGATGAAGACTAATGGTGATCCTTGAGTTAGAATGTTAAAAATTCCATTATACTAACAATCTCAGAGTCGCAGATGGTTGAGGTGGGAAGGGACCTCTGGAGGTCATCTGGTCCAACCCTCCTGCTCAAGCAGGAATAGGCTGCCCAGGACTATGTCTGTCTGGATAGCCTTTGAATATCTCCAAGGATGGAAACTCAACAACCTCCTTGACCAACCTGTGACAGTGCTCAGACACCTCACAAGTGTTTCCTGATGTTCAGAGGGAACCTCCTGTGTTTCAGTTTGTGCCCATCACCTCTGGTCCTGTCACTGGGCACCACTGAAAAGAGACTGGCTTTGTCCTCTTTGCACCCTCCCTTCAGATATTTATATACATTTTTAAGATCCCCCCCGAGCCTTCTCTTTTCCAGGCTGAACAGTCTTAGCTCTCTCAGCCCTCCTCATAGGAGAGATGCTCCAGTCCCTTAATAATTTTTGTGGTCCTTTCCTGGACTCACTCCAGTACGTCCACGTCTCTCTTGTACTGGGGAACCCAGAACTGGACACAGGAGTCCAGGTGTGACCTCACCAGTGCTGAGCAGAGCGGAAGGAGCACCTCCTTCAACCTGCTGGTGACAGGAATGACCTGTAAGCCATTCCACCATGTCTCCGTGATTCCAACAAGATCTTAGCCCTGCAGCTGCACACAGATCTCTAACTCATCATGTTTATTCCTCATGCTATGTATATTAGAGTACATGTACTTCAGAGAGGCATCCCAGAATCCCAATTTGCCAGCAAGGGTCTGGGTTTTTCCGATAATGTTGTCTTGCTTACATGCAAATGCTGGAGGTGGCCCTGCTTAAGCCTTGTTTTGCTGATTTTGTGTTTCCTTTCTGACATATCACCCCATGCTCTTCGCTCATCAACCCTATCCATCCCTCCCTCACAGGGGTCACAGGGCTGCTGGTAACTTTGTCCCTCCGCTGTCATTCCTAGTTTCAATCCCTTCTTCCTAGGTCAGCCATCCTGGTGGCAAAGATATTTTTGCCCTGCTTATTGAGGCAGGGCATCCCATCTCTCCCAAAATTATTTATTACAGTTTAAGAGGTGTGCTGCCTCTTTGCCCATAAACAAGATTCTGAGTGTAACAACTAGATTTGGAAAAAAAATGTTGCTGTGTTCTTTGCTATCATGCACATGGTATAAATACCAGGTCTCATACTGATCATTATCTTGATCTAAATGTATATTTAGGGCAAGAATGTTGAGTAAAATCCTCACACTGTAGGCATCTGAAAACCTTTTTCAATAAGGCCAGATTTTTAACCTTTATCTAAGCAAAGTACTTGTACTCCTTTTACCTGTGAAGGTGGAGTATCAGTCCTGTCCATGTTAGCATGACGATTTACAAAGTACAAATTTGAGACAATAATCTAATGGTGATTAAAGATTTGGCATTTCCATCACCTTGTGGTTGGCTTACAAAGCAGGATTTTACTTTTCTGAAAACATCACTTCATATAAACCAGTGGGACAAGAGGTTTTTCCCAGTGTAGGAGAGCATGCTTTTTACAAGTTTATCTCAAGGCAGTGTAAAAAGTAGTCAGTGAGGTCACTCCTTGGGTCAAGCTCTATAAATATTTTTAAAAGGAAAATATTTGAGTCAAGTTAGCTGGCACAGAATGGCGAGAGGGATTCTGGTGAAGCTTTTTACTTTCTATACCCTGCGGTAGGCCATATGTGTGTGTAGGAGAAAATGTTTCTTCAACTCAGCCGAACATGGCGACAGACAGCAAAAGTGCTGCATATAATTCTTTCTGGGTTTATTCATATAAAAGGAATGTATGACATTTAGTCTGAATGGAGCCTTTCAGTGCAATGCATGTACTTAATATAGTTAAGACTTATTTTTTAAATATGCTTTAAAACTATGTACCCTTCTGCTAATGATAAATTAATTTAACATAGCAATAGGATCAATGTTGACACACAAGTGAGTTTAAATTACAAGCAGAACATCTACTTATGCTTGGTTTTACAGTTGTCCCACACGCTGTATTGAATAATTTCAATTGCTTGTTCAGTTTCTGAACACTGACCATTTTGAATTCTGACTTTGTGTCTCATGCCAATACCATAAACTTCACCAGAAACAGTTCAGCCATTTCTGGAAATGATAATTTTTGTGACCCCATCAAATAATTGGTTAATAGCTCTAATGTTTTTGTGTTTTAGAGCACAAACTTAAAATCTGATAGGGACATACTGACACTTGCATGTGTCATCAGAAGTACTGAAATATCCCAATTCGCAGCATATACCACTTGAACTATTAGAGTATTGCACAAGACATGTTTTGCTACTAGGTTTCATGGATGCTTGCTTATAGCAGAAGTATCACAGCGTTTTTCCTCTTCTAGTCATGCTGCCCTGCAAAAGACTGAGTCAGAGTTTGTAGAGGGGAAATATGTATGTCTAAACATTTATTCTTGGTTTCCTTGCTACGTAGTGTCAGGTAACATACCCAGACTTCCCTTTCTTTCTGCTTCCTAACTGGCTTTCAGCGCTCTTCTTAGCTTTGTCCTCACCTCTTCCCAACTTCCTGTCCCAGGCTTTTCACTCAGTCTTATCCTCCTTTTTTCACACTGTAATATTTATCCGTCCTCCCCGCTAGTCTGATTCCCTTCATACCCATCTGTGTGCCCAGCAGACCTGGTCTCTTCCCTTTTAAAAATCATCTTCCAGTTATAAGTATTGATGGGAGATTCCTTTCTTCCTAGGGTTTCCATTGCAAGCTTCAGGTCCCTGATTCCTCTTTGCCTTCTTTGCCATCCAGCCCCAGCTGTGTGAAAGATTTAACATTTTTTTCCAATGCTTTTTATAATACTGTGAGGGAGGGGTAGCGGAGGCAGAAACTTTCAAATTATGTGAAATGAAGCACTAAAGAGCTAGAAAATGCCAGAATTCTTTGCCTCTGTGACCTTAATTTGTACGATTCTGTAGCGTATGGTACAAATTGGGTAGGTACAATTCTGTAGGGTATGGTTCAGGTACATAATACCTCTTATTTCTTCATAAATATGTATTAAAATCAGCATTTATAGACTTTTAATTTTTTTTCAAAGGTGCCTTGTTTAAAGGAGGAAAAAGCAGAAAAACAGAGTATTGAAGCATTTGTTATACTTGTGAAAGTATATTATCAAACCACTATGAAAACAGCTGTTTAGCAGCAGTTAGCTGATGATATTCAAAGCCAAAATATCATTCAGAGTTTCTGGATGAATTGATACATCCTGCAGCAATCCATCACTTAAAGGATGTACTCAGAATGATTGACAGTAGCTTTTCAGGAAGCCAAGGCACAAGAAACAAGGTCTGTGCATGACCAATTGGTTAAGAGAGAGCCAAAAAGGTGAGGAATATCCAGTCAGCCCTTGTAGTAGAGAAAGGTCACTGCTGTAATTCTACAGAAATTTGCACTGCCTGCCTTATCCAGTGAGGGCAAGCAGTTACGTGACTGCTGTGGAGTTAGGTTTGCTGATGATATGAGGGGGGTTTTTTAATGAGGACAGGGGCATATTGTAAAGAATTACAAATGGATCTTCTAAGAGTGAATGACTAGAGAATAAAATCATAGATGAAATGAATTTCTACCATTTTTTATAAATTTCTTGAGAGAGGGAAGAGAAATCCTAATTACACATAAAATTACCTCTTAGGTGCAAATTATTGAGCTTATGAGAGTTCCATGAAAACATCATCTCAGCTGCGGTCAAGAAAGTACACCAGTTGTGTTCCTCATCAGGAAAAAAACAGAGAACATTGCTATGTCACTAGAGAAATCTTGGGATTATTTGCATCATGTGCAGTTATGATTCCCCTGACTCCACCAAAGATTAAAAGTGATGTACTAGAACACAGAAACTCTGAGAAAGGCTAAAAAGATAACTGGAGGTGTGGAATGGTAGCAGTACAAGAAATGACCACGTTCATACTCAGTACAGAAAGCAGACAAGTGGAAGGGGTATATAAAAGAGGCTTCTGAAATCACAAAGAGTGTGGAGAAAATGGAATGTAAAGTGAATAGGTGATCCCTATTCAGTACAAGAACTTGGAGGCATCGAAGAACATCAGCAGGACCCAAGTCGAAAACAAAGAAGCAGAGACTTCTTTATGAAAGGCATAACTGAGCAGTGGACCTCCTTGCCAGAGGACATTGTGAATGCCAAACATTTATACATGCTCAGGAGAAGTCTAAGCAAAAGAGAAATCTTTTATTCTTTTCTAGCATGGTTCTTACTCACTCAGACCTTGGTGCATACTGCTTCTTTAACACTAATCTTGCACAAGAATATTCTTATGATTCTTAAATCCTATGATTATAGACACTAGAAATGTGAAGCTAAGAAATTTGTGTTGCAGTCAGGAGGAAAAAAATAAACTTCTTAACACAGAGATGATCAGAAATATAAGAACACCCAGCCAGACCAACTCAGTGAACGAGTAAGAACTGCAACGGCAGAATTGTAGTCTGCCATTTCAAATCTTAAGGAATGCAATCAGTTGACAGAGCTGAGGAAAGTAAACAAAACTTCTGCCTGGAAAATGGAGATTTTTAACTAGCAGGAAAACTCCAGTTTAGTTGAAGACAGCTGGAGACAATACTGAAGGAAAGCACTTACATCCTAATTCAAAGGAGTCCTGCTGTGTTTGAAAAGGAAGAGGCAAACAGTAAGATTAAACCTGAGTGGATCTGTACAAATGTCACTGCCCTTGTGGGGAACAAGACAGACATAGATAGATAGAGCAGATATAGAGAGCCTGTTAATATTCTGTAATTCTTAGGATTACAAATGAACACTAGAAACTCAAGGAATCTCAAGGCCCTACAGGAGTGGGGATAATAAACTCTATTTAGAGATTCCTCCAGTGCTGTCCATTTAAAGCTAATGGAATGCAGAGGTCAAGAACATGCTTTGCCTTGCTTTCCTTCATCCAGTAGCACTAAAAATATTCAGCATTGGCCAGACATCCATGTTAAAATATCCAGCAGAAACTAAAGGCTCTCTCAGCAGCATTTCACGTAGATCAACTGCATGAAGAGTGTATTACCTATGGGAGAAGGAGAGGTGTTACTTCCTTTTTCTATGGGTTTTCTAAAATCAGAGGAAAAATCCATCAAATTGTAAACAATAGAAGAAATGTTATTTTTTAATGAAAACTTTGCAACTTATACTGTAAAAAATCCTTAATAAATAGTAATCTAAATATTATAAATCTGGAGTCTGATCATACATTCGTCTCTTAAATATGTTAGTCTACTTTAAGGCATCAAAGCAGACATATGTTTTGGCATTATATACCAAACAAAAACTATACTGCAACAGGAGGCATTATGCAGGTAAGCCTCTGACATTTATGTATAGAGAGGTAGAAGAATTACTGTTGAAAGAAGGAACTGAGTTAAGAAATAGTTTGACAGGACTAATAACGGCTCGTGGTAGTTATTGCTAAAGATTACCTGAAAAAAATGGGAAAGTGAGCCAGGCTGGTAAATACATATATTTCACAAGAACACTTAAAAAACCCAGTATTTTCTCCTATATATACACATAAAACTAGTGTCCTAGATAAAGGCATAAAATAAATGCTTTTGGTATATGATTTGCACAAATGTTGCAAACACTGTTCCTATAAGCAGCGCTGCTGGTGGTGATAACAATGGAGAAAGTTTAGGGAGAGAAAAAGTAAAGAGCTGACAGCCTCATGTAGAAAAGGTGAATGATGAAACTTTTTTCAGCCCTGATATAGTACTATGGAACAGAAAAAGGGGGGTCCTTGGTCCTCTGAAGAAGATGAAAGAGTGTGTGTTTATAATAAGAAACTTGATTAAAAGATAGTTTGATCTCTTACTTCCTTATCATTAAGCAGAAGGTGGATAGTGAATAATGCTGGTCTGTGGCTCAGCTAAAAATATACCTGAAGAGAGCTGACCTGTTGTGGTTTCTAACCTAAAAGGGGAGTCTGGGGCAGAATCAAGATTCTAGCTTTTAAAGCCCTAACCTCTGTATTTCCTTATTTAATAAAAACAAAAAAACAAACAAAAAACCAAAAAAACCCAAACAAAAAACCCCAAAACAACTCCCCAAAAACAGTCAACAAAGCAAAATCCCCAAAATCAAGCATTTTATTCACCGTGCAATGAAATTCTTCTCAATTCTGTTTATTGCTTGGGATTGTCCTTTCATTACTGCAAAAAACTTTACTCCTGTCTGTCCCCTGCGGCCCATCCTAGGTAAATACATTTTTAATTTTGAATCTCCTAAAGCGATCTTCAGCACCTTCCAGCCTGGATCTACCAAGAGCCCGCTGATCTCTTTCCACATGCAATGCTTTCCAGGTTCCCTCCTGTCCCAGTCAAAAAGTGACAATTCCATTTTTTGTTAAAAATCTCATGACTTAAAAATTGTCTGATTAATCTCAAGCTTATTCTTCCAAAAATTCTTCCTTGAGCAAGAATTGGCTTTGAAGAACTACACGTGGAAAAAAGGCTTTTCATGGAGTTAGGAGGGAGGGATGAAATAACACTTTTAATGGAAACTATTAGAAATGCTTAGCTACAGGATCTCTATAGCAGACACATATATGTACAGCTGCTGAGGTAGATACACACTCTTAATCTACAGGCAGGGTGTAAATCTTTGTAAACAGGAGTATTAGAGAATTTGTCAGAGAAGAGGGTGTGGTTTGAAATGTCTCTGTAGGTGACAGAAAATCTGTAAGACTCTACGGCTCCCAGGTATACGTTGCAATTTAACTGCGACTGCTCTGTCCTGCTCATATCTTAAAACTTGCTTCTGTTAAGGTTTGGTTAAAATGGCCAGAGAAATGTCCTATTCCATATAAGATGTCATATCGTTGGCTATATAATGCTGGATGGAAGGATGTTGGAGGTCATGTTTTATTGGATATGTAAGTGGAGGTTATGGGGGGGGGAGGGGAAGCTGGAGAAGCTACGCTACTATCTGTCAGGGTACACGGTAGTTAAAGAAAAGACTGGATAATGACAACGTTGGGATGATGTACAGCGGTAAGGGGTGTCCATCAATAAATAAAGTAGGAAGTTTTCGGCAGTGGTCTGACAGGAAAGTCTAAACGGAGTCAGATTTCAGAGCTGGAGCACTGAACTGCAGTGAGTCACACAGAGAGCCTGAGAGCTGCCTTTGTTCCACTTGTGTCTGAACGTTGGAGGAGAAACAGCAGGCTACAGTTTTTATTAACTTCTTATTTTCATAAGCATAAAACTCATGTGCACTGAACTTTTTCCTCACCTGAGGTCTTTCAACTGACTTTCAAAAAATGCTCTCATGGTAAGAACTCACACTTCTAAATTTTACTTTTTCTTTTTTTTCCCCCCTTGTGTTTCTGTATTACACTTTTTGGTCTCATTCTTTCCCACCCTCCATCCCCCTTTTTTTTTGGCACACCTGCTCCAGGCATGCCTGGTGGACCTGGGACTTGCTGCTACTGCTCTTTGGCTTGTCAATCCATGCTGGCTCAGCAGCTCAGATCATAGAAGGTAAGACTTCTCCAAATTATGTCTACAAATTGAGAGTAAGGGTTAATTTTAAGATACGCTTTCCAAATATGGAAAGAGACTCTACATTTCAGATCTTCATTTTCTCTGCTGCTTACTGTTCTTCATTTCATATAGGGAAGCTGCTGCAAGTTAAGAGCTTAAATTGCCATTTGTTCTGGAAAAGGGAAAATAAATACATTGGTTCCCCAGCTGTAAGGCAGCCTATCATGCCTGCTCTCTCAATATTTCTTCAGAGTGTAATAATCAACAGAAAGTACTTCAAAGAAATGCAGAATACTGAATATTTTTGGGTGTATCAAGTCAGAGAAAGGTAGCAAAAAGCAATTGAGACAGAGGTATGTGTCACTCAAGATATTAGGAGTGTTCCAGGCACGGTGTGAGTGCAAAGACACAGATGTGATGCTTGTTCCAGTGCATAGAGATTTCTCCCAGTAGGTGTCTGAGATTGTGATTTTCAGATCTCTTGAGTTAAATGTTTAGTTTTACCAGCCTAGCCTTTATGGACTTTCAGTGGAAAGTCCTTCTGTAGTTGCATATCATATGTTCTTGTAAAAGAGCCAAATCCCTCAGCGTCTCTGGAAGACATAGCCTCAAATTTAACTTCAGAGAGAGAACATTGATGAAAAAGTTTACATGTAATTTTGAGAAAAGTGAAAAAGCTTCATATGTTACTTACCCATTATGAGCAATGATACTTATGTCAAAAAGAGGGTTTTTACTATCTTATAAAAAACAGTCTGAGTTTGTTACGTAAATGACCCCTAGATATGTGATAGGAGCATTAGAAATTACTGAAGGGAAGTAGATATTGCACATGAAGACTATAATGTTACTCAGACTGTTTTTTTCCTTTTTAACTGACACTGCCATAGAATAGATGGTGCATCTAAGAGCCAAAGCTCTACGTAGTTATTTCAGTAGGAGAAAAAGCCACAGATTAGTTATCACTAACAAATGCGGTAAGTGCAGATGAGAAATATGTAATGCTGTATTACAAATAATTAATTAAGGATACAAACTGGAACCAGCTATTAGAATGGGGAAAATGTTAATGTATGTCTGAATAGTGACAGAAATAGAATATATTGCATATATATTGGAGATAAATCTGTTGTATCAGGTGAAAATGTTTTTCTTGAGCTGATCAACGACAGTGCAGCGAGTGAGATCTGGACAGGAGAAACCCAAATTTTGGCACACAAAAGTTAATAAGCAGAAGCTCATTAAAACTACAAGCACAGTGACAAAAAGAACAAATACTTATTTGACACACAATTTCTTTTTTGGTGGATCTATGCCAGTTTCTATTACCTGAAGCTTTGGTTCTCTAAATATCCTACCCTGTGAAAGTCAGATCAGAAGTCAGAAGTAGGAAAGATAACCCCTACTGATACAGGACAGTTTCTTCCTGTGCAGAATCTTATTGCTGCTGGAAGGACTCCTAACCTTACCATGAATGAAGATCAAGTGGGGTTATGCAAGTCTCCTTAGATCACTGGAGACTTGGAGACTGTTCTGGGAATGTGTTCCTGCATGATTGTCCTAGCCTAATATTCTTCCCTACTCATTTGTCTCTTAATACAAAAGTTCCTGTTCCCAAATGTTTACTAAATTTTTTTTACACCTGATTTTTAAGTGCCTGACATAATAGGGATCTCATGTTTTCTATTCCACAACATCAGACTATGTTATAAGCAATGTTTTCCTGATGCTTGGTTTAAAAGTTTTCATCTCCTGAAATCAGGTGTTGAGCATGAGAAACAGGAATAATCTTCTTTTCTTTCTGGTGCTGCAAATACATGAATAATATAAATTCTCCCTGGAACTACTGAAGAGTGAAGAAGTATATACTTCAAATTTTTTAGTCTAACGAATGCAGAAATAACCTCTTTTTCCTTTTCCACAGTTCCTTTTAGTAATAGAGGGCACAGAAATAAACTGTGTATTTAAGAGGAAAATGTTTGGAGACACAGGGAGATTACTTGACCCTCTGGTATTCAGGCCTTTTGCTGCTAAACTTACGCTTTATCCAGTGTCCATTTTGTGACTCCTTTAAGAGTACTGCTTTCCAGGATTCTCCAGTCCATTGAATATTGCTGCACTGCTTTTCTGATGGCTGACCTCTCCTCTGTCTCCCCATAGCACATATTTGTATCTCTAAATTCCTTTTTGTATAAGAGGAACTGGGAATAAGCGAACATGGTTTTAGAGGAACAGCGCAGGTGCCTTCTGCTTAGTGCAGGTGCCTTAGTTGAAGATGTCCCTGCCCACAGCAGGGGGGTTGGACTAGGTGACCTTTAGAGGTCCCTTCCAACCCAAACTATCCTATGATTCTATGATTCTGCTGTACCATTGTACAGGCTATATGCAAATGGAAAAAATACCTTGAGATGTTCTTGAGTTGGTGTAAGGGACGAGGCCCACGTGGCTGTGCTGTAAGCACAGACAATGCCCCAGGAAAAGCTCCAGAAGCCAGCCACGGGGAGGGGCCCGGTGTCACTCTCCTTGGCTGACTAATGTCTCAACCACTCCTGGAGCTGGGGTGAGAGAAGATTCTAGAAACCTTGGGCTGGAGCCAATAAATAGGGGCGCACATGATCTGCCTTAAGGCACTCTCCACACCGACCCCTGATCCCCCCCCCCCCCTCCCTTGGCAGATCCGACGCCGGATCCAGGATTGGTGATCTCTACCTCTCTCCTGCTTCCCAGTTCTCTCTTTCTTTCTCTCTCTCTCCCCCCCTCCTCCTTCTTGCTCTCTGCTTTTGATGCTGCTAAGTAACACAAGGCCTACCTCAACTCCTCACAAAGCTGCTTAGCTTGTATGACATATTAAGACATAGAGGGTTGATGCTTATAGAAGTGTTCGTGCCATTAAAGTTGGAGTTTGTGTTTGGACCTTGAGTGTTATTTCACCTTAATCCACACCGAGGGGATTTGCGGACTTTAGTCACTCTCCCCTTCCCGCAGGTGGGACATGACGGTTAAATAATGTCAAGAAAATCACTCATGGATTAAATTACTCACTGAGGGATGGGGAAGGAGTAACTTATTTTTTACAAACCTGCAGACAAAGCAGTGGCCCTCAGAGAGTTTAGAGGAGAAAAGTTTGTCATCTTTGCCTTCACCAATCAGACCACCTCTTCAGTGAGGTCTAGTGAATTTGCTTACTGGTATGCGATTAAGCAGCTACAGCCTTGTCTTCTTGTTTTCCCCAGGGGAGCACCAAATTGCAGAGGGAGGTGGAGGGTTCAGATGAAAACAAAAGCCTCAGCAGCCCTCTAGCAAAGGGCTTGACCTCTGCCATGTCTTTGTGAGAGATATTAGAAAGATTAGTTAGATAATTTTAATCAGTTTCCTATCAGGAAAAGTGTTTTGACCAAGTCTTGTTCTTCCTGAGGAAATCATATAATTATGGACAGTTGTTCCTACAGAGAAGGAGGAAACAAACTGAAAGGATGGCGGGAAAGTGTAGAGGGAAAATTCAGATGGCGGTCTTTGGAATTGTTTGAGAACTTCTGGATTTTAGTTTAACTTTTTAGTGAACTTGTGTGATGTTGGGACTTTTGTTTCAGTAGAAGTGTTGCTTTCATTTCTAAGTCCTAGAATGTGTGACTACTGCTTTCATTGTAAAATGGGACAGACAACAGAACAGAGTATTCAAAACCTTATATTTAAAATCATGAGTTACTAATTCACAGTACCAGCTGAAACCCCTTCTGATGAAAATGACATCTGTTTATCTTGTTAAAATAAAGTTTGATATCTGTTATGTAATTTGTAGATCTAGCTATGTGTTGTGACAGAATGTAAAAAAAAATGAAATATTTCATTCAAAATTTTAGAATTCTGTTGCATGTTCTGCAAATTGATGTGATTTGGTCATTATTTCACCAAAACTCATAAGAAATACTTGGATCTTGCTTTAGAGTGAAACTGAACAGGATTTCTGAAACTTCAGCAGTTCCTGTGAGTTAGAATTCTGAATTTTTAGTAACTCTGTTGGAAGATTTTAGTCCCTTTCACTGCAGCTAGCATTGCACATGTACAAAAAGGTAAGGAATAATATGCTTTCTTCCTCTTCACCCAAATACAGTGCCATTTGAACTATGGAGCGCTTTTGTAGTTTTTCTCCTGTGTCCATGAAAATTGTGCAAATATAGTACCCTATTCTACTTGGGTTTGTGTGGGAGGGTTAAGGGTATGTTGGTGTCTTAATAAATTACTTCATCACTTCTCCTTTGTTCCAATGACAATTAAGCATGTATCTATGTACATAAAAGCGTAGTCTGTCTTATTCTATCTGGTATTGCCTAGTGGTGCATGTACTTGGCCTTTATTCACGCTTGATAATGTGTCTTGATTTACATTGATTACCCTGGCTGCTCTTTCCATGTTGCTTTGCATCTTCAACCACAAATTAAGATAGTGAATAGAAGGTGCTCAGAACACAGTCCTGAACATGCTGGTACCCAGATTGTGGACAGAACTAAAGTTATAAAATCTGAATGCTAACCCTGCTGAAGTTTGAATGATAGAGTCCTCCCTATGACTTGCTCTAGCCTCTTGCAGAAGTCATATTTATTCTTCCAGGCTATCTAGGCAGTTATCAGCAGTTTTTTGTTCTTGGCATTCAAATCAGTGCATGCCTTAAAAAAAAAAAAAAAATAGAAAAAAAGTTGTTTAAATATATGTGGTTCTGCAGTTTGTATTATGTTTATGTGCTCTAAAAGAAGCTTTACAAATTTCTCATTGACATCTGGGTTTTATTATTAGCCAAGCTGAACAGCGCTTTCTTGCTCTAAGTAACATGCTCAGCAATAGTTTACATAAAGTAAATATTTGTCTCTTTCCTTGGCTCTCTGTACACAGAATGGCTGTCATTAGGCTGTTGACATAAACTTTGCACTCATGACCTGCTGAGTGCAAAGGAATGGAGGAATCCTGAATTACTGACTTTCATTGGCTGTTGATCAACTGGTGTGATTCATACAAGCAGCTAGCTTGCAATTCTCTTCACAATGAACCAACATAATGAGTGTAAATATATATGTATGTACATTTAAAAACTTGTTTCTATCAAGTAATTACTGCATGTGCTTTGAGTCACACTTTGAGTCACACCGACTTACGTGGTGATAGGGATGGCTCAGTCTATTCTTTCCTAAGACAGAACACAATTACAATAGTGCTGGTCTGTATGGAGCACAGTATTTTGTAAAGATAACTTAAATGGCACTATATCCTCTTGTACCAGACTGAGCATTTGGACATCATCAAACTGCACTTGAGTCTAAATTGAACAAGCTACTGTGTATCTTTCAGAGGCATCTTCAGGCTGTTACCAGCTGTTGTGCATGTTTTTAATGTGGAGCTGAGCCTGATTTCATAGTTGATAAAATGCCTTTCCATGCAAAACATAGTGAGTTTACTATAGAAAATCGGTTGGGTTCAGTCAGGGTCATCTGTATGAATAGCTGAAGAGATTGATAAGTAGAACAAACCTGATTCAGTAAATTTGTTCCATTTTGTCACTTTTCTAAATGGATTAGTTTTCTGTGTAACACCCTCGACATGCTAATTCTCTTGGACAGCAAACTACATGTTTGCTAAGCTACTCTACCAGGCAACAGAAGACTTTTTTTGGCCTTTTTTGAGGCCTCAGAAGGGGAAACCAGCTGGGGTGGATATAGCATTATAATGGCTGTCTTAATTTCCTCTCTGAGGGCATCCTGGTCACACTGGAAGCCTGCAGTAAGCAGTTGTTTCCATGATCTGAACAGAACTTAAAATCTCAATTGTGCTTGCACTTGCCACTAAACGGTGTTTGAAGGACCTGCTTTGCTGAGAAAAGCCATACTGAAATATTTCCTTTCTATGTTGTTTTGGCTCAGCTGTAGACAATGCAACACAAGGAATTTCTTGAAAGAAGTCCTAGTGGTCTCCTGAGTATTTAAATGCATATACATCTATTTGGGAACTGCTATGCCCACTCACAGATTTCACGCAGCCTTGTACTATAGCTGTTACTCAATTTGTGTCCTATGCAGCAGCTGCTGTGTAAAAACTGCTAGTTCCACGTACTCCAGGTACTTCTGGTAGTACCTGCTAGCAAGCATCAATTTAATTAAAATGTTTCAACTGTGATTAATTTCTTATATGTTAAGGACAACGCCTGATGCTGATGATCTAGTGTTAGGTACTGAACTACCGCTCCTTGCTACAGAAGTGAATGGATGACTGGTGAGAATGAGAAATACTGCTTTAAGTGGCTAGGAGTAGTTAGCAGAATACAGTGATTTATGCTGTGAGCATAAGAATAGCCTTGGCTTATTTGGTTCAAGCAGGTGAACACAGACAACAATACAGATTTCAGCTGCAAGCTGCCATTTCAATAAATGAGCAGTGGAAGGGAAGATTTGACTGCACTATCTATGTTTGGGATATTCGAAGGGTTCCAAAGAACTTATTTGTTATTCTAACATGCTAATTTCCAAATCAAACACTTGTTTTGGAGGCTGCTTGTCCCTTTGGCTGTGATTTCTTCCCCTTTCCTTTGGTGTGTGAGCTTTGGATTGGTTTGGTTTTTCTCATAATGGCATCTCACATTTGACCAAATTTACACAGTGTGCCTTGGCTAGAAAGATAGTGAATTGTGCAGTTTGGTGAAATCTGATTGCTTTATTTCAGATGTCATTAATGTTATGTATTTAAGAGAGGATGTCTATTTACCACCACTATTTCTAGGTGACCAAACAATCTTTTCCCATTTGGCCAACCCACACAATTACAGCAGGTTTAAAAACCAACAAAATTAGCCAGCAATTGGGACTGTGGTGAATTCTATCCAGGTAATCTTCCCATCTCTAGTAGCTCCTGTTCCCAAACATGGAAAGTCACAGACATTGCAGGAAGTAGGGTGCAGGTAGAATTCTCCCAAAGAATGACTAAAGTGGGTAAACCCTAATTTTAATATATTTGCATATGAGGAGTGTGAAACAACAGATATATTATTCAGGATGTGAGAAAGCCTTGGGAAAAGCAACAGACAGGGCTCAATGTGCCGTGCCAAAGAATTGCAGTATTTTAGATTATTATCTGTCTTAGAGCCCAATCTGAGAAGAACTAGTGGCTGAACCAAGTTTTTCTGAGGGTTTCTGAGAAGAACCAGGGTTTTCTGGAGGCACTCAAGCGTGTTTCATTCCATCATTCAATTGACCGAGGCCAGAAGCTGGTAATAGTGATTCAGTGATGGGATTTTAATTTGAACTGCACCATCATTCATGGTCTTTTACTTCATCTTCGGTACAGAAGATAGAATATTAACAAGAATGGGCTTTGGCCAGTTCATTCTGTGCTTGGGAATCTCCAGGGTCTTATGGCTCCGGGTCTACCTCCACTGCTGCCACTGAATCCACTTTTTCCCGTGATCAGTTCCTACCATAATAACTTATAACTGGTCAGGTAGCATTAACTTCCAGTCCTATTTGTGGCATATCTTTCTCTGAACTATGAAATCACAGTTCCATACATAGTCAGGATGTCTGACTCTGCTTCTTTGGAAAGCTGAATATAGCTTTTGACTTTCTCTGTACTTTTTGGTGGTCAGTGACTAAGGGCATTATATCACATGGTCATTGCTCATTGCATTTTATATCCACTTCCCTTCTTACAAGTGATACACATTACCTAACTCAAGGAGAACAGAACCCACCTAGAAATAATTTTAATTTTGTGCTGCCTGCTAAAGAGTAAGTTGATGACTCCTGAAAGAAAAGACTATTGCTCCAAGACATGCTTCAAAGTTTCCTATAAGCACTAGCTATGCTATCTGGATATTCTGAATAGCCCATAACTGGGGTTTACTGCAAAACAATTTCAGAACATAAACCAGTATGGCATCCAAGCTCTGATTCATGTCTGGTGATATTTCATAGGACTAAACTCAAACAGTAAAAGGAAGCATACAAGAGGTGGAAATAGGCTCAGGTGGCATGGCAGAAATACAGAGACACTGTCTGAGAGTACAGTAATGAGTTCAGGAAAGGCAAAGCCCATGTGGAAATAAATCTAGCAAGGGATGTGAAGAGCAATAAGAAGGGCTTCTACAGGTATACCAGCAGCAAAAAGAAGACTAGAGAAAATGGAACTGCTGCTGAATGGGGCAAGGAACCTGGTGACAGGGCTATGGAAACAGCCAAGATACTCAATGCTGCCTTTGCCTTGCTTTTTACTGGTAGGATTTCCCTTCAGGAAACTGAGCCCCTGAGCCCACTGGGAAAGTCTGGAGCAATGAAGATTTACCCTCCATTGAGGAGGACTGGGTGAGGGAACACTGAAACCAGTTGGACATATGCAAGTCCACGGGACCTGATGGGACGCATCCATGAGGGCTCATCAAGCCAGCTGATGTCATTGAGATAGGACTCTTGATTATCTTTGGAAGATCCTGGTGATCAGGAGGGGTTCCTGAGGATGGGAAGGAAGCCAATGTCACTCCTAATATCAAGAAGGTCAAGGAGCAGGATCTGGAGAACTGCAGGTTGATCAGCTCACCTCGGTCCCTGGGAAGGTGTGGGAACACATAATTGTGGAAGCCATTTCCAGATCTAGTAAGAACAAGGTGATTAGGAGTAGTCAGCACATATTTGTGAAGGGGAAAGTCATGTCTGAGAACCTCATAGCCTTCTGCAATGGAATGACAAGCTCAGTGGGTGAGGGAAAGACAGTTGATATTTACGGTCTTGACTTGTGCAAGACTTTCAACGCTGTCTCCTGTAACATCCACATTAATAAACTCATGAAGTATGGACTAGATAAGTGGACAGTGTGGTGGACTGACAACTGAACTACATGTGCTTGAAGGGGTGTAATCAGTGTTATCATCCAGAACTCCAGCTGGATGCCAGTTACTACTAGTGTACACTGTGGTGCATACTGAGACCAACACTTTTTAACATCTTCATTAACAACATGGATGATGTGATAGACTGCACCCTCAACAAGTTTGCAAACAACACAAAACTGGGAGGAGTAGCTGATATATGGGATGGTTGTGCTGCCATGCAGAGAGACCTTGATAGGCTGGAAAAATTTATCGACAGAAATCTCCTGAAGTTCAGCAAAGGAAAATGTCAAGTCCTGCACCTGGTGACGATTAACCTAGTACAAGCTGGGGTAGGACTGGCTGGAAAGTAGCCTTGATGAAAAGGACTTGGAGGTTTTTGTGGACAAGCTGATCATGAACCAGCAATGTATCCTGTAGCAAAGAAGGCCAAGAGCACCCTGGGTTGCGTTTGGAAAAGCAGAGGCAGCAGGATGAGGGAAGTGATCCTTCCCTTCCTCTCAGTGGTGAGGCCACATCTGGAATACTGTGTCCAGACCTGGGCTTCCCAGTTTAGGAGAGACATGGACATACTGGACAAGTCCAGTAAAGGGCAACTGAAATAATTAAAGGATTGGAGTGCCTGCCTTAGACCAGCAGTCTGCTGAATCTGTTCCAGTTTATCAATGTCTTTCTTTTACTGGGGTCCCAAAACCAGAGCAGTATTCTACATGTGGTCTAATAAGTGTCAAGTAAAGGGGAATAATCTTTTCCCTCCTGCTACTGGCTGTGCTCCTGTTATTACAACCAGCAATGCTGTTGGCAGCCTTTGCTGCTTGGGCACGCTGCTGGCTCATGTTGAGTGTGCTGC
>NW_008794008.1:306417-317034 GCF_000699145.1 Aptenodytes forsteri
CCCCGCCTTTGATGTCACCTGCAAATTTCATGAGCATCCACTGCATTGCCTACTCAAGTCACTGGTAAAGATGTTAAACAGGACAGATCTCAGAGTAGACACCTGTGGTCCGCTTGTTATCTCAAGGTAGAGAATGACCCATTAACCACCACCCTCTGAGCCCAGTCATCCAACCAGTTATTTACCCACGTAGCTGCCTGCCCATTCAGAGTTACACTTCCTAACCTGGATAGAAAAATATTGTACCAATGCTTGCAGAAGGGTTAGAATGGCTGAGTGGTCTAAGGCATTCTGGTTTTAATGGGTTAATTATCTGGTTAATTATCAAGTTACTGATCTAAATAAGAGTTACCAAGACTGGTTCTTCTGTGCCACTCAGAACAAAGGACCGAGCTAGACTCCTGGATTTCTGTGTACATACCTATCCATATCATTGTAGGGACCTGGAGCTTAATGTTACAGTACACAGTAGTGTAAAAACCTGAAGTTCAGCTGCATTATCCTCTTGCAAACACAGACTTCTACAAGCTGCAACTAGTCACTACAGGCATAAGAAGATAGACTTTATTTTCAGAGCTTTGTTTTCTTTCTTTCTTTCAGTGACCAAATGGTCAAATTTCTGAAGTGACAGAGAACTGAGTCTTCTATGAGAGACAAAATTGTGAGTGGCATCTAAGACAAAATACTCTAACAGCTAAGATACCCAGATTTAGATCTCAACAAATGCAATCAAAACTGACAGACCACAGATGTTTCTGAGTCCAAACTGAAATGTACATGTGGACAGTGCTCTCCTAGTGCATAAGGTAGAGATCCGAATAACTTTATGTATAGATCTCAGAATCAAAGTCCTAAAAGGGTTTTGTTTGCCTGAGAAAGATGAAGCTTAGAGTAAGCCATTTGGATTACATTATTTTGCAAGCGACAGTGGAATATGTGCAATATGGGTAGACAGAATGCAAATAGCACTGTTAGCTCAGTCCTTCATTAGTTTTGTGGCAAAAGTACTACAGAAGACCAAAAGACTGTCAGTCTGACAATAGGATCTTCATTTATGTATCCAAACGTGTATGTATACAAGAAATAAATACATGAAAAAGAAGCGTTTACCATTTCCCCCAAGGAAAGAAGATGGTGAAGGACAATTTGCTCCAGGTATTTTCCACTTGATTTTTCAACAAAGTGTCATTCTGGCTCAGTACTGTTATCTTTCATTAGAAGGTATATCTTCAAGAGGCAAAGGGCTGTTGTGGACAATCAAAACAAATGTGCTGGCAGCTTGTTTAATTATTAGGCAGCAATGTGTACATGGTCTACAAAGCAAAGTATGTAGTGGTGAAGAAAATGAGGGGAAAATTATGCAAAATCTAAGGCTTTTCTAGGAATTCTCTCATGTTTGGAATTCCTAACATCAAAGTATCCATTGATCAGGCTCAGTAATCCTCCTTGTCAGTCCAGAGGGAAAAGTGTCTCTCCACAGTATGGATCTTTATTTCTGCCATCCTGCTTTGGTTAACTACATACTAACTTAATACACTGCATCACTTCTGTGAATATGATGCTTTTTTATTCTCAGAGGGCCAAAGTGTTAGCTTTTCTTAGTCTTCAGCTTTTCACAAGCTGTTCCAGTTCTATCTGTTTCAACACTTTGCCAAACCAACACACTTCTTGACTTTGTAGGAGGAACCACTCATCTGCAATGAATGCTCCACAGTAGTACTGCCATTTTGTGGTGTATGTATGAATCTAACCCTTTCCTGCTATTCACTGAAAAAAAAAAGCAAATATTTCATCCTTTTCAGACTAGCTGTGAATGTGGTTTAAGTTTTCTCTGCTGAAAAAATCTGGCTTTTGATCAAAATAACCTATCAGTTATTGTAGCAAAATGATATTAATGTAAAAACACTTATCTGAAAGGGGTTTGTATTTTTAATTCAAATTAATTTCTATAATATATGATATGTTAGTGTATAACTGCATTTGTTTTTAACAAGCAATACTTGACTGAACTCAAAATACTGCTAAGGTGGCCTTATATTATAATCAAGGCCTTGATTCCACATGTATATTTCTTGCTGTGTTGTGTTTTTTTTTTTTTTGGGGTGCACTTGTAATGAAACACATATCTATCATGAGATGCAAATCTGACAAATAAGTACCACATGGCAATTTCCTGGCCCAGAGATATGAAGAATAGGGGGGTGGGGGTGCTGTTCAGTATAAATCTGTACATGCTTAAAATTTAGAGGATGCATTCTCAATGGAAAAATAAACAACACACTGGTGACCTGAAGTATTGTAGCTCCTATTTACACTTCTCTTACAGAATTTCAAAAGAGAACAGAATTGTGGCAGCTCTGTGCCAGCTCTCTGGTATTGCCCACACCAGCTTTGAATTGTCCGACAAGGAGGTTTTCATCATTTCTCTTGAAATATTACCCTTCAGAAAACTAATTTTTTTCTATGTTGATCAAAGTTGATTTTATTTCTGAAAAAAGACACAACCAGTGGGAAAAGACTGCTGCTCCAATTAGGAGTTAATGCAGACACCCCTGAGTATTTACAGTATGAATGTTAAATGAATACTCACTTAGTAGCTCTATGGGCTACTGAAGTTACTTGTATCCTAAGTATCCTATTTCAAGATACATTGTTTCCATACACATTGCCAAATTCCCATAGTGTTCAGAAGAAGTTAGTGGCTCATTTAGGTCCTATACAGTCAGCAGAACAAAACTTCACTAGTAAATGCATGATTTGGTACAAATGTCTGAGGCAACTATGGGGAAGGCTAGATTATCTACATGAATACCTTGTCTTGCCATCTGTTCTCTGTATAATTACAATACTGTAGCCATACATTGAACTATTTTGGAAATATTAACTAAGTAATTCCTTACACTATCCCTGTGTGATATGTTTATTAGAGATGAACAAAAATTATTTTTCCCCGGCCTGAATACTTAGCTCTGCTGTGTTTTCTCTTCTTTATGGATAAATCTTTAAATGCAGATCAATGCAACACAAACAATGCAGACCAAAATCCATGATGGAAAAGTCACACAGAACAGTCTATTAGAGTGACACCATTATCCAAGTGGTTGCTAGGTAGTGTTAATTTCCCTCTTGAGGAAGCTGGGACAACTGTGTGCCTCAAACTCCTTTTGGCCTTTCCATTTTTGATTCAAAGTATGCAGAAGGAGCAGACTTTGCATTCAGAAACCAGAAGAGATGTGGAGGCACTCAGCACTTTTCTCCACATCCTCATGCATCTGCACAAGGATCAGGGAGGATATTGGTCCTAATGCCTGTATCTTTCCTGAAGTGCAAGTGAACCAGTTTGGCAGGCCTTAGATGGTTCTCTACATACTCTATAATGGTCATGACACAAAGAGATCTCAACAGCTAGATTGCTTAAAATACATCTTGTAAGTTGTAGAGAAAGCCTAAAGATTGAATGTCACCATGTTATCTGTGGATTTCCCAAAATTAACCTCTCTTAGTCCAGTTTAGAAGCTTAAAGCATTCTTCACATGAAGACAAAACTTTTGCTAAGCAGCTAGAATAGCCTGGAGTATATAGTATATATACCTGGCATCCTCTCTCTCCTTACTAGTGCATCACCACTTCATCAGCTGTTCTTGTTCAATATTCTATTACTGTTGACTTGTAAACCCTAAGTGTATCTCGTAAACTACTTCAGCCACCCTGTATCTCAAGAAGTTTCTACTCCTGGGTAAGTTGATGACGTGGGCCCCATCATCACTACATGGGTGGTTATAGAGACGACAGAGCCAGACTCTTCTCAGAGGACAAAACAGAGAAAAAGGACAAATAACAGTCAAAAGTTGCAACAAAGGAAATTTTCATTGAAAAAGTGGAAAAAATTTCTTCACCATGACAGCAGCTAAGTTCTGGAAGAGACTGCTGAGAGAGGTTGTGGGATATCCATCCTTGCCGGTATCCTAAACTTGACTAGACAGGGCTCTAAGCAACCTGATCCTTCAGGTTAGCCCTCTATTGAGCAACAGATTGGACTAGACAACCTTTAGAGGGCCCTTCTAAACTATTTTTTTCTGTGATTTTAAATAGGGAACTTAAAGTTGGACTTTACATATTTAATTCCTTTGTGAATCTGGTTCTCAGTGACTTGCCCATGATCACAGAAAAGGGCAGTTAAAGACCAGGAGAGCGAGTATAGGTAATACTATAAGACCTGGATCATGCTTGACTGTCTTAATCCACTACTGTTTCTGTGAGGCTTGTTAGGTCAAGTTAGAGAGCTGATAGGCTGCTAACACTAATTCAGCCATCAGTAACACTAAACCCAGTATTTGTATGGAATCAAATACCCCTTAGTACATAAGATCAATTGCCTTTTCTTGATGTTCTGTTTACATACATTTTCAGTTTTGCAGTACAGAAGAGTATGGAGGAGAATTTCCTCTCTGTCTAACTCCAAGATGTAATTTGTTACCTGGAGTTAATTATTTTGAAACGCTATCTTATTCTGCCAGATATGATTACCTCAGATGAACAAAAAATTGTTCAGACCCAGAGGACTCTGTCCTACATGGGCCAGACTCCTAAAATACCAGTTTTGGTGACTTTGTGAGCTAAGCTGTGATTTATTGTTCTGATTCTGTGTTATTCCTGCTATATACATATGTCACAGAAAATGGAGAGCTTTCTAATTTAGGATAATCACTGAACATTATGAAAGGTTCCCATCCTTCAATATTTATGTGCATTTTAAACTTAAAGCAGGCAAGAAGTCCTTGCTGAAACTGGGGCTTATTCAGCTGCTAAAAGTTAATCGCATACATAAGTGATTGTAGGATCAGGGCTTGAAAAAAGAAAGAAGAGTATGTGGGAAGATTAAGAAAACAAACACATATTTCTTCCCTTAGTTACCACAAATTCATAAAATGCAATCAAACCTAGCAGAGGTGTACACTTATTGTTTATACTACTTTCTCGTAATTTTAACTCAGAAACAAATACATGCACACTGCCCAAATGGGAAATCAATCACTGATGGAAAAAGACTTGTGCCTGTCTTAGTTGTGATATCAATCACTAATAAATTCTTATTTGTGTTCCTCATTATGTATATTTTTACAGCTACATGACCTTACAAAGAATTATGTGGCACAATTCTGTCTTTTGAAGACTAAGAACTACTTGCCTTACAAATTTCTTTGTGGCATTATATTAATCTGACAACACATTTCATGTTTCTCTAGATACAAGAAAATTTTGACACCCAATTACATGAATGAATTTTTTTCATTCATAGTTTTTCTTCAGTTAGAAGTCCTTGGATGAATGTGCCTGTGCTCTAAATATGTACTCAGGAAGATGTTTCTGTAATTCTTGTTTTCTTGATAGCAGGTATAGACTGTCAGGGAACATCAAAGGCAGGCTGCTCTGTAGAGGTCAGGGAGCTGGGAGCCAACCATGTTAACAAGTGACCTTGCCGACAAGAGCACAGTTCCACAGTAGCAAAGCAAAATGAGCAGAGCGTGTTTGTTGATCGTGATCGAGTTCAGCCAAGAGTCCAAATCATTGCACAAGACCACAGTGATGAGGCAGGTCCAGTGTCAAGCCAGGGGTTCAAGTCTGTGGGTAAAGGTCTGGGTCTGGGTCAGCAGGATTCATGGCTAGACATGGACATTGCTGCATTGGAGCCGCAGCACAGCACAGGCAGAGTCCAAAGGCAAGATCCTTAGTTTAAAGGCAAGTACCAAAAGAAAGAGTGAGGGGAGACCCTGCTGTGGCTTCTTAGCACTGTTTTTGCAGGGGGTGTTAAATGCATTAGACCTCCAACTGTCATAGAACAATATACCTCTGTCCCTGCTCTGGAAATGAACCTCTTTGTAACTGAGGTGTCTTCAGATTTTAATGTACAGTAGAGAACACTGTCTTGGTTATCTGCCTGGATGCAGAATAGTGAGTAGGTCCCCCTGGCTTTTATTACAGCTGAAGTGGTTACATCCCTGATGATGTGGTTTACCTTTTCTCACAGAGAATCGTAATAACATTGCATGATCTTTTGATCCAGGCTTTCACTTCAGGATATAGCCTTATTATTCATCTGTGCACAGTATGTGACTTTGTTGCACAGAAGCAATGGTGCAACCACCAGTGTGCCAGCAGCAATTCTTGTCAGATACAAAACGGCAGAATGGTAGGAATCTAAGCCCTGATGGACGGTCCTACTGTGATATCCCTGGTGCAACTGTGCCATTTGAACTTTGTCCCACCTAGGGTATAGAGGAAGGTTTGCAAGGCTTTGTGGTACAGAGCAGAGGCCCGTGGTAGCATGGGCATTCTGTGATTTGGAGATTGAAAAGCTTAGAGATGTCACTATGCAAATCTCCCTCTTTTTTTCAGCTTGTATTGCATATACGTCAGACGTTACTCTGTCACCGATGATGATGAATTCTTTCTGGGTCCTGGGAATCGCTGCTCTGTCATATTTTTACTGGTCTATTTACATTTACACACTCAGGAAAAATATGCCCATTTCCCAAAACTGACAACTAGATATTCTCTGGATTTTCAATGCCATTTTAACTATTGATATGAAAATTAATAATTGATGTGATAACTAGTATAATGACTACCAATAAGAAAACCTAGTGAGAGCTGTGTAGGACTTAACAATTATTTTGGGGCAGCATAGCTTACACTTAGATGTGTGATGTTTTGTCCAGAGATAACCATGTTACGTTTTTATTAGCAATAATTTGTTTTTAGCTTTGCTGCCTTGCGTCTGTTATTTTAATATAGGCAACAGAAGAAGTTTGAGAGATGGAATGCCATGTGCTTCTTGAGAATCTCTTTCCTTGGCAGACAAAAAAAAGGGTTTTGAAGTTTTCTTTACTGTGTCTGACAAAACCCAGCAGCCTTGTAACTGCAAAATCTGAAGTATTTGAGATCAGTGTTGTCTGTGTTCATGGTGTCTTTATTTCGTGCCAAGGGGCTGACAAAGTCCATTGTAATTGTCATTTATTAACTGTAGGTTAGGAATTGCATATAGGAATGTCCAGATTGTTCAGAGAGAAATTGTTTTTTATAACTGCTCTCAGCCTGCTCTTTCTCTACATTAAAGCATTTTATGCTACGGCCAGCTGTTCAAACATATAGTTCTGCATATATATAGAACGTTGACACTTTACTTTGAAGTCTGGATCATTTCAAAAGAAACTACCCTCCACTTTCTGAACTCAGTATTGGTACTGGCTTCTTTTCCCCCTGATTATTTTGAATTCCAACAAGGTGAATGCAGTTTTGCAGTACTTGAATGTAACTCTTCTCAAGAAAAGTTAATTGCAATGCATTGTGCAGAGACAGTAATTTTGTTTTCTTAGGCGTTTCTACAACACCTCTGACCCCTGGCTATAAACCAGCACATTTGTGAGGGAAGGTGCTCTATGTACCCAGAGTGAAGACATAGAAGTGTGACACAGAGGGCAGCAGTTGATCTACAGACATTAATGAAGGAATACTGCTTTTGGATACCTGTCAACTTTTAATTATTTTTGGTTGTAGCAGATGGTGTCCAGTTACTGCTAAAGGAAATGAACTTTTTTGTACTAATAGTGGCTTAGTTTTTCCACTCTCCTACATCAACGTTCATTCAGATGAACTGAATGCTAAAATAAATGCAAGAGCTAGGAAGGACTTTTTTAAAAATTCTGGAAGGAATACAGCTCTTGTTCCTCCAGGCATAAGCTGAGCAGTGAAAAGATGCAAAGATTTTGCAAGATTTGAAGGATTTAGGTTTCCCTACGGGTAGTCTATTCTGTAATTGCTCATTTCAGATTTTCTTGTACTCTGCTTTGGGTACCAGCCATCACTGAAGACTGAAGCAAATAGATGTCTTGTGAGATAGGAAGTGGGTGTCACCTTTGTTGCTATCAGCGTATGACTTGGTGTACAGAAAAAAGTTGCCACTGTTGAGGCAGTGCTAGGGTTTTTATTTACCTCTTTTCTTTCTATCGCAGACCAAATTGGGTCTAATTACTGTTCGATATATCCTTGCATTTGAAGTTATGCCAAGGCCAAGGCAAACCTGGTATGATTACACATAAATTTTTTTAGCTTGTACCTTTGCCTTCTTTAAAAAGGCTTGTTTTCCTTGATTACAAGTTTCATTCTGGAAAGACTGCAGAAGTGAGAGCAAGCTGCAGAATCAGCTTTCTATAGATTTAGCCATTACTCTAGACAAAAGTCAGCATTTGTATTCCTTAGGCAATTATGACACACACTTAGAAATAATAATAGCAATAATAATTTGGGGTTTTTTAAAATGTAAAGTGAAACTTTGACATTTTCCCAACATTCCCCCACTTCCCTCAGTAAATTCTGAAATGTTACTGAGCCTTGAAACCTGTTCTAACATCTCCCAGTTCAGCTGTGGTTCCTGAGAGTCAAACTCCCAGCTCTGTGTCAGTCACAAGATGCAGAGACCTCAGAGGGGCTACCAGCCATTAAAGTCCTCCCCATGACATGAGAAGCTCAGAGCATTTGATTCAGGTCTTCCAAGGATGCTGGCTCAAAGGTGAGGAAGATAGAAAGACCTCTTCAGATTTTATGCTCCCTGCTTTGAAGTCAAGCTTAGTCCAGGTTCTACTGGTCCAAGTGACAGGTCTTCCCAGCCTAGTCTCAGGGCTTCTGTGCTTCTTGTTGTGGAGCTGAAAGCAAAGCTTTGGAAGCCATGAATTCCCTATCTCTGGGGAATTCTCTATTATGGGACTGTCCTGAAGCCATGAACTCTAGACATCCAAGTGAATTGAAAGAATCGTAACATGTCAGATCTGTCGAAAGAAGCATGCTTGTGTTTTGGCAGAAGTTCATTGACATTAACATATTTTCTAAAAATCTAATCGGTGGGTTTTTTTGAAAATTCACTGCATTAGAAAATTCCTTCTCACATCAATTAGGAAAAAAAAAAATCAGAGCTATGTACCTGAATAACAGGAGTAGCTGTATGTGGTATTTACTGCTAGAAAAGAAAAGTCAGGCAAGCTGAACGTTAAAATGAATACAAAAGCAATGGAAAACTGGGACCAGAGGGATTGAAATCTTTGCTGTTTTCTGCTAGCTTGGATCCTAAACCAGCATGCAGTGTGGTAAGGACATAGCATCACGAAGACCCAGCACAGCCTTGAAAATGGAAACTGCACAGAGAAAAGAATAAGGGCAGATGGAATGTACTGAATCTTGTCAACATTCTTTTCAACATTAGTGACTGGGGTATGACCAAACTGTTGCAATATATGACTAATGAGTGCTTCAGTCATTCTGTGCTTGAGTTGGAAATGTTCAGTACACACTGGGGTAAAGTTGACACATTTGGGTCAAGACACTGTTTGAAAGATGTCTTCACTGCACAGAAATTAGAGGATGTCCAACATCATAATTCTGAATGCTTTATAAAAATTGCTATGAATTCAACAGATGAATATGGATTTCCTGGTGTACTGAACACATACAAATTTTTGAACATATACAAAATTTTTAAAATGGCTAGGAAACTTATAAGAACTGTTGATATTGAAAGGACTTTTACAGAAGCTTTAAATCACAGAAATGCATTTTCAACCATCTATATGGAAAGACTGTGAATTTGGTGCAAAATTTTGTTTTCAGAAGTCCTGATAAAAGTTTGGGCCTTGAGGAAGAAAGGAGAAAAAATTGTCTTAAATTACAAACTTTATAAATATCGAAGGGGACTTTGATTTGACCAGTCTCAAGTTTTTCTATTTCTATTATCTGCAATGCAAATCTGTCTATCTCATAAAATTTGCCAAGTAACTAATTCCTTGTGTTTAGGTAACAATAACCATAAAGATAATCAGAAGTCTGAGAGATGTCTCTCTCAGCTGACTTATATGGGAAGTGTGAAATCACTGGTAGAATTGAGAGCTGATTTGTATTTCTACCTCTTATAAGAAGTTGCACAAACAATTTTAATTGCATTCAAATGAGATAAATACACCATGCACTGCAAATCCCATAGCTTTTTTCTCTAGCAAAATAATGGCCAAAGAGCTCGATCCAGATCCACAATGCGGAATTTCTTTTTTCACTAAAAGGTGTTATATTTTGTGAATTTGGTCGGACATGGAAAGCCAAACTGGGTGGGAATTTGGATATTGTTATTGCTGTCTTTGTTACAAGAAGTTATGTAAGAAGCAGTTAATCAAAGGGAAAACATTTCTATGATGTCTATAAAGTAGATAAAAAACAAGCAGACTAAAGGTATGCCACTGTCCATGTTTCAATCATCTGATGATAGTCTACAATCAATCAGAATACTCAAAAACATAAGAAAGACATGGACCTGCTTGAGTGGGTTCAGAGGAGGGCCACAAAGATCATCAGGGGATGGAGCACCTCCCCTATGAGGACAGGCTGAGAGCGTTGGGGTTGTTTAACCTAGAGAAGAGAAGGCTCTGGGGAGACCTTATTGTGGCCTTCCAGTACTTGAAGGGGGCCTACAGGAAAGATGGGGAGAGAGTCTTTGTCAGGGAGTGTAGTGATAGGATGAGGGGTAATGGTTTTAAACTGAAAGAGGGTAGATTTAGATTGGATATAAGGAAGAAA
>NW_008794008.1:317203-338002 GCF_000699145.1 Aptenodytes forsteri
CAGTCTATGATATACTGCCACTGAGCAGTATAAAAATAAAATAAAAAAAAAAAAACATACCTCAGTCAGACGTCAAGCACCATCTCACAGAGCCACCGTCTCTCCCTTGCAATATGGTAAATGCCATAGTAAATCCTAGTACCTCAGGGATGGGTGCTGACATGCAGTCTGATTTATCTCAGGAAGGTAAACTGTTGTCAAGTAGTTTTGCAATACATTTGCTAGGCTCACTGTTTGCTTTTTAAAAACAACAACACGCTTAAAATGCAAAAGTAGTCTGAGTATTATAATATCAAGACTTGCTTGGAATAATACTTTGTAATGTTTTCAGCAAGATTCTGCAGGACTTCTGGGAGTTGCTAGTTTAAGGACATGTATTATAAAATTTCTTTCTGTAACATTTACCTCATTTGTCTTTTTTTCTTCCTCCACATTCTCCCCGTGGTGCCTTCAATCCTGTTGCAAGGACTTAAACTTTTATAGTTCTTGGGAACCTTTTACAAAGTATTTGCTTTGTCACGTGCTCATTTTTATGTTCTCTGTTACAGGTGACAGAGGAATATCTATTCTGAGGCTTTTGAGATTGTATTTCTCCAAGATTATTTCTCATATATCTTGTATATCAGCAAAAAACCCTATCATTTAGTAAATTTAACATAGGAGAGCTGCTTGTTCGAAATGTTACATTTAACAAGATAAAGGAAAAATTTTACTCCACAGTCCTAGAATAATGCTATTTGTGAAAGGAAGGCTAACATAAATGCTATTAGTGTCTGTCATGATTTGCTTCTGCAAAGTGTTCTGGACTATATCGCTTAGAGTGCTGTTAGCATTTACAGCCATATCAAGCATGTCAATTATCAACAAAACCTCCGTGCTGCATGGAAAATATTTTTCATTATATGATCCATTCCATAGCATATATGATCAGTGATGATGTAAAAGTCTGATTTCCTACTGATTGTATTCAGGTCAAAGAATATACAAGGACTTGATAAATCAGCTCTGTAAGAAGCACAGTAACAGATAGGTCCGCTATTACCCTGTATCACAGAGCTGGACAAACCTGCTTGTGTGTAAGAAACATCTGGTTTAGTAACTCTTCACGCAAAGGTGCTTTGTCTTTCCCTTTTAAACAAATAATCCTTTAGTCATTAGTTTTACTTCTGGGGGATTTAATACTACCTATCAGTAGGACTTCTGTTAGCTTTTTTATGGTAATGTAGGATTCTTTTGCTAAAGCTATGTTTCAAGTTTCAATGAAATGTGAATTCAACATAAATTTAGCCAGAAAATAAAAATGGCTGTTGGCAGGAACAGTGAGGATGTCACCATATAACAGAGGAAAACTTTATCATTTTCTTAAAAGCACCAAGATGTTCAGCCTTTTAACTACACCATTAGTTTTGATTGTCAGGGATCTGTTCTGGAAATTTCACGTTACTTTGCTAATAATGAGATGATTATAAATAAGAAGATAGCACAGCCACAGTTCAGGAGAGTATTTCGGCATGTCCCTGCTTTTAGAAACATGAGTACTCACATCAGTGGGGGGACATGTCCCAAAAGGCACATCTCTAAGTGCCGTTCTGAACCAGAGTCTAAAAAAACACCATCCTGCAGCCTACTGATATCCTGAGAAGAGGCTTGAAAATGTCCAATATCTCCTGAAACTGATAGAAGCAGAACTTGGGAAGCAGTTCTTCCAAACTTCCCGGGACTGTGCCCATAAAAATTAGTAGGATGGAAAACGCCTGGCAAGCAAAGCTGTATGAATGTTTAGGTGTTTCTAGTATTGATACTTACCATAAAATTAATGGCAGGGATCTTTATAGCACTCCAGGAGCCCGAGACATCTTCCATGTTTCTTTTTTACTGCAGTTCCTACTCACCCTGTTTTCCTAGCATTTGCCGCTGAAACCTCCCTCTCACCCTCATGTACTTTTCTATAGAATTTTTTTAAAAGTGTCTTCTTCAAAAGAAATGCTGTCCCCACTCTTCCACTCCTCCAAGATTTTTCTAAAGGCATGTTACTTCCTTAGGAAATCAGTGGAACAGGTTCTTGACTTCAAGTGCATGCATGAAAGTGTACGCAGTGTGGCCTTGAAGTTCTCAGAGCAGATTTGTTACCTCCTAGTCACCTTTAAAATGCCAATAATATTCACAGCAACATATCAGTGAGTAATGACAGCTACAAAAGATGATTGCCACCTGTAAAGAAAAATCATGGAAATGCGGGTTGGAAGGAAAGGAACTCTGAAGATCGTCTATTCCAACTTCCCACTCAAATGGGTCATGACTGTTGCTAGATCAGATCAGCTTTGGCTTTGTCTGGTTAGCCTTGGACTTCCTAGATGTGATGTACCTCCTTGGAGATAAATCTTTTAACGCTTCTAACTGGTTGATATACATGGCATTGCCTATAGCCTGGCAACTGAAAGCAGAACATAATGCTTCTTGGGAAGATGATCCTGCAAGCAACACTGGCAACATCATTCTCTTCTGTGCACACTGTTACTCAGTTCCACCCTCATATAACACTGGATTCCAGTCACTGGAGTCTGTAGCTAGAAGGGTTTGTACTGTATGGCCAAGGAAGAAGCTAGAGCTCTACCTAGTTTTATTATCTTCAGTAGTTCTGGTATAAGCATTGAAGAGAAAGGAATGAAAAAATAAAGTTACGTTTTAGATACATAAATGAAGTAACTATTTTAAGGGGCTACTTTTTAAATTATGCTTTAATCAGATATTCCTACATTATGCACTCATTTCACTGGCATTAGAAAACAATTTGTTGTGAAATGCATGTCTGGATAGTATATTAAATAAGCATAGAATTCTGACTGCTCTCAGTTCTAAATATGGTTTGCTAAATCTATGCTTAAAAATGTGAGAGTTATTAAACGTGATTCTAAAATAAATAGTTTCACTCCTCATGGCCTCTTATAACCCTTAGCATGCTGGGGACAAACGAAGTGGAGCTACACAAAAAAATGCTAAAACATGGCAGTGGCTGATTTTTTTAAAGATCTGCACCTAGAAAAACATCTTTCACAAACTGTGAATCCAGACTGCTGTAATTCAAACAGGAACTCCATTGATCAATGTATGGAATGAAAGAAATTCTTATGGAATGTAGGAAACCGTAGAAAGAGAAAGGTAGCCATTAGAGCAGTCCATATAAAGAAAACAGTCAAGCAGTGTGTGCTTTGAAAAAAATCCTTTTATTTTGTAATCATGTTTTAGATATGATGCTGACTGAGGCATTTAGCATTTAGATCGTACGTTTAGCAGATGATACTTTGCTGGGCTTCATTTTGAGAGTTAAAACACATTTTGTCATAAGTGAATTTGATTAAGAAGCTAAGAAATAAATTCCCATTCATTTTCACCTTTAGAATGAAGACTTATATGGGAATTTTAAAATTGTTTGTCAGGAGCATGACTATCATAAATATGTATAATGAAATTACAAAGACATTAAGAAAAAAGTGGAGAAGGATCACATTCAGTGATACAATTAATCTGCTTCCTCTCTCAGCTTGGGATCCTCTTGGAAATTAAGTAGAAAAATGTAACGATTATTCAAATGTAGTTTCAATTTACCTTTCCCTAGCTCTAAATTTCCAAAAGTTGAAACTACGTGTGTTCCATAAAGCATTGCTTCTTTTCTGTAGTGGAGGATGTTTAGTTCCTTGAAGAGAGTGAACTCTGGAAATATTGCTAGTATAGTAATATATAAATGATGGAGTGTAATGTGGATGTGTAATGTATAAATCTTCTGTGGACTTGATTAGATTTCACAGTTTTCAACAGGAAAGAAATTGAAAGAAAATACTGAAAGTCTGTCAGCCAAGTAGAATAATTTCAGCAGTCAGGACCCAATCCTCTGATTGTGCTGAAGGATTTATAATTCCACGTAGAAGTAGGCTTGTGTGAATTAAAGATGATTATGATATTGAACAAAGAGGCTGTGAAGTAATATCAAAATATGTTTGGAAATAAAGATAAACAAATACACATATGTGGCATTACTTTTTTTCTTACTATGCCCCTACACAGAAAACACTGATACATGTTTTAAAAGTCAGAGTTACAAATATTGGAATATTTCTACATCCACCACAAAAAGTGACAAAGATATATCACACAGTTACTCATACAGAAGTGAATAATTACGTGAGTCACGCAGAGCGACTAATGAAAGAGGCAAAGGTTGTTTATTCCTCCCAAATAGTATATTCCAGTTTTCTTTTTCAGGATGCTCAGAAAGCATCTTTTTATTACTGTATTCATTTTCCATCATAGAAAAAAATGGCTAAAGTATTTACAGACTAGGAAGTCCTCACCGATACACTCTAATGTATAAAAGAGTCAGTCTGGAGATTTTATGTATGGAGTTGGTAGTAGGTAATTTTCTCTGCTTCAAACTGTTTGTAACATAGGAGGGAGAAATCTGTAGATGATTTTATGCATGTGGATTAAAGGAAGGTCACCAAATTGGCTTAAAAATTATCAAAATCCAATATATTCAGTTGCATCATTGAATAACCATTAGCATATCTAGGTTTAGATGGATGCAAGAACTTTTTTTGCATTACGAGAAAGGAGAATAATAGTGTGATCAATATCTTTTGAAGTAGAATAAGAATGCTTTCCAAGAGCTGTCCAATTTATGGAAGTATCCAGTTAAAACATGGCTGAGAAATCATCAAATAAAGTTCTGGGACCATATTTTAAGATGTGCTGAACAACAATGAAGATTTTTGAATATATTTAAAAAAAAAAAAAAAGTTTTAAGAATAAGCTATGGAAATGTATTCTGCTTCAGTAATTATGAACTACAAAAATTTGTGGTTCCACAATCATTAATAGCTCATCTGTGCATTATCCAGTCATGAAAAAGTATTTATTTGATCTCAATCAGGCAGGATGTTTCACTGGTTCAGATGAAATTTTGCTGTACATCTGCATCTGATCCAGATCAAAGTACTAGAACTGGGCAGTCCACAAATACACAAATTTCAACTTAATGCTCAAGGCTCAGTTCTACCATATTGACTTTATAGTGCCGGTGAGGAGACAAACAATTCCTGGCAGACTGTAAAGGCAGTCTATACAAAGCTAAACTAGAAAATGCTGCCTTAACATTAGGTGGCAATGATATTTTTATACTATTCCAGAAACCCCGGAATCTAAATTTACTGTATTGTTAAACTATCCCAGAATTATAATCCAAAGACATTTGGCATGGCTTCATGTTTTATTTTGCAATAAGATAATGTGCATTAATGCATCTCTTAAAAGAATGACGTGTATCATAACAATTTTGGTGTGCTGCTTTCATGAATTAAAAAAGGCTATTTAAAAAAACTGTTGTAAAACAAACACAAAATGGGTGCATGAAAATAATCAGAGTTCACAAGGCATTTGCAGTCCCTGTTGAACTAACTTTCTCTGGCCTATATGAAGTCTCCTCTTCACTCAAAAATGGCACAGTTAGTTAATTTCATTAGTGGCTATGGTAAATAAATGTTACAGTCCTGTTAGCAGTTAATGACCCATCAGTAAAATAAATTTTCATTTCCAAAGGGAAGTATGTTATTTTTCCAGTTGTCTGTGGAGGGCCTGTGCTTTTTTTCTTGCTTTTCAGCATATTATTCCTCTGCCTTGTGTCCACTATTTGTTTTTCTTCAAGAGAGTAAACCACAACCATTCCTACTTTAAGTGCTCCACATCTCCTTGGTGTTTGTTGTATTTGGGTGCAGCAAGCATACCAAGAATTAGGCTTGTATTTTCATTCAGTCCCACTACTGGACTAAGTACAAATACAAGTGCTTATTTCAGTCTTGTCTTAATGGAAATAAATGAGCAATAAATATCCAGTCTTTAGTCTGAAATATCTGTAGCTGCCACATAGGCAAAGCTGGATCAAGCAGCATAATGTCCTGCTGTTAGGAAACACTTCACCAACTGCTTCAAAACTAGACTGAGCAGTACTTGTTCAGAAGAAAAATCCGTTACCACACACTGTTTTAATGTTTATGGGGATTCCAGAGTGGTTGCATAATTTGAATGAATTTGTCATACTTGTGCATTTTGGATCATATAGTCCCAGAAAGAAAATTTTTATCATTATAAATTCACAACTGGGTAAGTTAAATTAAAAAAAAAAAAAAAAAAGAGTATCTCAGCAGCATTGATCAAGAGCAGACTACAGGCTTTTGATGCATCACCCTGTTATCATGGTTAACTGCCTGAGCAGTCTGGCAGTTTGCATAGCAAGAGTTATTCAGTCCTTGGTTTTTAGACTATTTCTCCTTAGTGGAATATTTTGTTGAAAATAAAATGGGACTTCCAAGTGGGAAGTCAATCAGTGGCTCTCTTCACTATGAAAAATATTTTGAAATTAAAGGATAAGAAAAAATGGGAAAGGTAAATACTTTAGAACCCATTCATTGATACTTTTTTATAGATATAGATTATTTTTAATATATTAATATGTAATTTTCACCTTTTTTGTCTCTCAAGTATTTAACTTCCTCTCCTGCATAATGTTGTGCTTGGATACTTTCTCTACCCTTTGTTTTTCAAGACATTTGCACAACTGTTCTACAATTGTTGTACTGTTAGAATCAGTTCTGGATGGAGGTAAAGGGTGAAGAAACTGTAAAGGTAGGCTTGACCACCTGTTGTAATCCTATCTCTTGGCCACAGAAGCACAGAACGGTCTAGATTGGAAGGGACCTCTGGAGGCCATCTGGTCCAACTCCCCTGCTCAAGCAGGGCAACCTACAGCCTGTTGCCCAGGATCATGTCCAGACAGCTTTTGAATATCTTCAAGGATGGACACTCCACAAACTCCCGGAGTAACCTGTGCCAGTGCTTAGTCACCCTCACAGTGAAAAAGTGTTTCCTCATGCTCAGAGGGTTTCCTGTGTTTCAGTTTGTGCCCATTGCCTCTTTTCCAGTCACTGGGCACCACTGAAAAGAGCTTGGCTCCATCCTCTTTGCGCCCTCCCTTCTGGTATTTATATACATTAATAAGAATATAATAATAAGGTCCTGTGTGTCAGGTCCTTGACACTCCTTTGAGAAAGTTGCCTCTAATAGCTACAGAAATACGAAGCTTCACAGGACCCAAGCTCTTTTCTCCAGCCACATTTCCTGTGGAAAACACATATGTGTGTGTGTGTGTGTGTGTGTGTGTGTATAAATATGTATATATATAAAGAAGATCTGTCTGGTTCCTTGTAACTCATTCTTCCTTTGCTTACAAGAAAGCCTGCCACTATGACCAAACCAATGGACCAGGATGCCACTTTCTCAAAAAGTGTTTATGAAGGCAAGGAAAAGGCACAAAAGGAAGGATAACGGTGAAAACACCCACCCTTTTTTAACTATGTATATTGTGTTGCCATTCAAATACAACACTGCTTCATAAGTAGATTGTTTGTTGTTAACAGACTGCTGCCATGAACTGTATTACTAAGTAACTATTACTTTTAGTAATTAATAGCCGTTACTATTAACCACCAAAAGTTACAAAGCAAGACAGGAGTATAAAGATAGTGGCAGGGGGGTTTTTTCCTCTGAGTCAGAATGTGTATCTTTCTGTTGGTTCCCTTTCAGACTGGCGCAGACCCCTCCGCTGGGACACAACTCTAGATATCTACTCACTGTTCTTTAAAAACCCGTCTTTATTTTCTTGCTTATTAGAATTGCTAGGTCACTTCAGGTCACTGCAGATGTTCACATACCAGATATGAGAGTGTAGCCAAATATATTAACATCTATGTGACTTTGCTATTCGGTCATGTAACGGAACCACAAAATTTCAGTTACAGAAAGAGACATCCTGTCAGATCCAAGATAAACGTCTTGCCCTGTTGAGTCTGAGGTTCTGCAGTTGCATTCTATAATCCAAAATCATTTTGTGATTATTTTCCTTACTTTAAAATAACATAAACCCCCCCTACATAGGACCCCACAGGCTGTATCAGCTAGTTCCTTGGTGTTATTCCAAAGCAAGCGATGCAGCGGCCAGATAGACCACTGGGAACTGACCTGGCTCACAAGGAAGTTAATCTTCATGGAAAAGTTCTTGGGGAGGGTGTGGGGAAATTGACACTTTTGATCTCTGTATTGTAAATTTTAATGCTCTGGTTATACCTTCTACTTTCAGCTGCAATGATCATGTGAAATTGTAATTTATGTTTCTGTGGAACATATTTAGCATTTAAACAAGAGGGTGATGATTAAACAAGTGGGTAGTGAAATAACTGATGAATACAAGTTTGGTTTTACTGTCAACCGTATGTTTCTACACTTGTGGAGTCTCAGTTTGGGTATTGGGGGTGGCTGCTACATTATATAAAATTGTCACAGCTGTACTGAAAGCAGCAGAACTACCATAGTTCACCCCATCTGAAAATAAGTTACACTACTTTGTTTTTCTAACAACTACAGAGCTTTTGAGAACCAAGAAACCAATTTAAAAACAATCTTTCCTCCTCAATTTTCAGAACTGTTTCAGGTTTAACCTATTACAATATGGTTCTGCTGTTACTTGAATGTTCTTTATTACTGCTGCATTTTGTGTATAGAGTGGCCTGTAAAAAGAAGATCAAAGCTCACTGAGTGCCACCAAAAGTCCTAACATTTGGCTTTCAGGGGATGAACCTTAATATGCTGAATTTTTTGTTGGCAGGACTTTTATGACCTGCTGGATGCCAGTGAAAAATCAGTGAAGCTACCCACTGTAAAACTGTGATGTAGAGAGCTGCACCCACTCTGTTTTCTAAGCAACCCATGTTTATCTGTGGAACCATTAACTTCGAAGGAGGACTCACTGAGACAGCTTTGGATTTTTCCACTTGCTTCTCTCTTGTTAATCACATTTTCTTGTACCTCGTCTTTTCTTAAGATACATTTTTCCAAGGGATGAGTTGTGATTTGACAATGGAGTTCCAATAAGTGGATTTATCAAGATAAACTGCTTTAGCAAAACTATATCCAGATGCATCAGCTTCTAGGTTTCTCACATAGAAGTCAAGCTGAAAATGTGACCTTAATTGAAGCTATATCCTCCCTTCACAATCATATGTTGTATGCATGAATGCATGCATATACAATGTGATTGTATATACATGCATATACACACGTGCAAGGAGGGTAATCTGCTCAGTTATGGAACATACTTATTTCTCAGATACTTTGGCCAGAAGAATAGGTTATCTCTGTTGATTCCAGAGCAGTCATGCTAATTGGTGCATGCTCAGAAAAGTATACATGGGTATTACTATTCAATTACTAGGACAGTTTGTAAAACAAAACAAAAAAACCCCACCATATAAGTTTAATATTCTTTTCAAAGACTGATAAGAGAGAGGGAATATCTATCTCCTGTTCACTTTACATTTTCTTGATAGCTGTGCAAATGCAAGTAGGGAATGGGAGAGAGAGAGGTCGAAGTTTGGAAGATTACTGTGATATTTTTGTTGACAAGTATGACAACACATTCAGAAGAGACTGAAGACTTTGATGCCTGTTGGTCTTATACAAGCTCATTACTGTTCACAGGTCTGGCAGTAGTTTGCACAGCATATGCCACAGAACAAGACTAAGCTGTGGTATGTTCTCAGTGAATAGGACTGCAGCACTACCTATAATATTTTTCAAAAAGCCTAAGGTTTTAAAAATGCCTCCTGAAGCTGGAGCTCACTGCATTGGATGGCACATCTTTGTCCAGTGTTTTTGGCAAGAAGCTGCTACAGAAATCTAGAAGAAAGATGAAGTCATATTCTACTATATATGGCATGGTGGAGGAGGAAAACATATAGCTGATTTTCTTCTACCAGCTGATGGTGGAAGAAAAAGGAGGCGAGAGCAGACAACTGGAAGGATCTGGAGAACTCACTGCTCAGAACTTGGAAAGTTTAGCATTTAGCCTGCATGATGCTATAATTTCCACTACCTGAAGACTTCTGTTGAAGTCCTGACACATCAAAGTGCATGCTTCAGTTCAGACATAATTAAAACTTTATGCAACATAGTTGTGCTATTACTAACACACATCTGTGCTTATCACCAGTGAAATTGGTGAAATCAGTGTCTTTCTTACAATACAAATGAGGGTTCAGACAGTGAAAATAAAGAGCGAAGCCTATAATCAAAGCCAAAAATTGCCAACAACCTTGTGGTTTGTTGTTTTTATTATGTGGGTTTCTTTTTTTGACTTTCTGAATATTCAGTTCAAATGAGCATTAACAAAGATGCAATAAATTCTAAGGACATTACTTTTTCTTCGTCTCGTCACAACGATAATAGCCTTGAGAAAGTAACCTTTGAAATTTAAGCCAAAAGTACAACATTTTTTGTCAACTAACTCTATAAAAGCAGAAAGCCAACTTTAAATGGATTTATAAATATTGGATACAGATGCAAATCAGCTATATACTTCAAGTTTGGGATAGCATGCAGTTGAGACTTATTTGGGAAAGACTTTCAACTGTATATCAAGCATTAAGACTTCAGAATAACTGCTGTATGCTACTTTTATCTTTTTGTCTTTTTTTCAGCTTTTAGATCAAATAACATTTGAGTGAACTAAAAATGTAATATTCACCAAAAATAAGACTTCTGTTATTCTCTACATACTCTGGAGGAAATTGAGTTATTTTTGGCCATGCACATGTAAAACATAACATATTCTTTGTGTGAAAAAAAAAAAAAAAGAAAAAGTTCTTCTTTTCCCCTTTGGTCATACAACCTTAAATCCTGAATAAAATCTAACAGACAATTCAGTTATTCTTGACATAATCTATCGATTAATCCACATTGTATACAAGCAGTGGAGATCTACTCTTAAGGGCAATAAGTTGCAGAGACAAAAGAATTAGTTCAATAATTAAATGTGATAGTAGAGCTTTTAAAATGAATGTTAGCAAGTTGGAAAATGTATTACCTACTATTTCACTTTGAGTCAGTGATCTTATTGTTAATTATGATCTACCTGACAATCTAGTCTATCCGATTTAGTCACCAGGCAGTGATCAACATTGTCATAGCTAGATAACTCAAGCTTTGGTATATGTACAAAATCTTATTTACATGCTACAGTCTAATTAAAATAGTGAACTGCATTGATGAAATATCTGATCCATGTGGCTGGGGGTGAGTTATTCTTGACATAATCTATCGATTAATCCACATTGTATACAAGCAGTGGAGATCTACTCTTAAGGGCAATAAGTTGCAGAGACAAAAGAATTAGTTCAATAATTAAATGTGATAGTAGAGCTTTTAAAATGAATGTTAGCAAGTTGGAAAATGTATTACCTACTATTTCACTTTGAGTCAGTGATCTTATTGTTAATTATGATCTACCTGACAATCTAGTCTATCCGATTTAGTCACCAGGCAGTGATCAACATTGTCATAGCTAGATAACTCAAGCTTTGGTATATGTACAAAATCTTATTTACATGCTACAGTCTAATTAAAATAGTGAACTGCATTGATGAAATATCTGATCCATGTGGCTGTTCTAACACTGTCATACTGCTCCTGTCATATTTCCTTGGAAATAGAGCAAGGGAAATGTAGCTTTGAATCAGAGAAAAAGTTTGTCTTAGCTCTCTCAAGTTTCTCAAGCCACTGTGTGAGACTGCATTTTGGGTCATGTGATGGGGGCAGATAAGGATGGAGTGAGAGCAGGGATGCATGCCTGCAAATGTAGCTACACTATAAGGAAAGACTTCTGGTCTTCAGCTACATGGAATAATACATCTCGTAGCATGGTCACTTGCTGCATGGAGCCTTTTTGGAAAAAATCAGCAGTTTATTAGTGTTCCATGGTATTATTTCAGTTAAAAGTGTAGGGTTAACATAAAAAAAAGATGATAAATCTTGTTTGTAGAACTTGCCATGAGTATATTGGCCTTTTTGGAGCTATCTGACAGCTAGCAGTGAGGCCAGTATAGGTCTATATCTGAGGATTTATTCTGAACTTGTAGTATTTCTGGTTGTGAAGAAAGTCCCTGAAACATGGATAATGTAAAGTGTGAGGCTGTGAGCATCTGAAGCCAGGTGAAAGTAAAGTCACTACACTGATTTACTCCATCTATATGAAAGGTGTGCAAAGTCTGAAATATCTATACTCAGCATATATGTCTTATGATAAGTTCAAGTAGACTTGCTTCCTAGTTCATTTTTCTTCTAAAGAAAACTTTTATGTTCTTCTTAATGAAGATAACAATTCCCCTAATAGGTGCTTTGCAAAATATTTGTTTATGAAGTTGTGTAGCTAAAATTGGATTTGCTTAGTTTACTGTTGCATAGGATCATGTGTGAGGTCCGCAGTGGGAAATCTGTGGTTTTTAAGTAGTAAAAGCAGTTACTCCACTGAGCTGAAGAAAGAGCCTGCTGTATTTGCGTTCAAGAGAAGAGCTGTAGGCATGTATTACAGTGATGCATTGAGTTTAACCTGGTTTCACAAGGAAACAAGGCATATATAATTGCAGCATGTGTCCGTGGAACAGTTTCTGAGTCTGCTTTGAGTCTGAGCTTGTATGCACCAAATTTGACAAAGACACAGAGGCCTGACGGGCATTAAGTTCTTACAAGCCTCATGGGACAGGAACAGAGTAAGGGTGGGAAACGTTATTTGTATCTCCACTAAGAGGGTGACTGGAGAACCAGCAAATTTGCATAAGATGTTTTAAATGCTGGAAGAACTTCAGTGAGTGCTTACCCTTTCCCGACAACAGAATCCAATCACAAGATAAAATTCTAGTCAGAATAAGGCTTCAGCAGTTCTGCTGCTCACAGCATTTTCTTATTCAGGTGGCCAGTTGACTTTTCCTTCCACCGGAGTAAAGATAAAAGTGGCCAGCCAGCTCCTTCTCCACACACAACAGGTTATAGTGGATGGTTCCCCTCCTACAGAGCTAAGAGACTCCTGTGCAGAGTTTTTTTCCAAGTTTAGTCTAAAGTGTCAGGAGAACATTAAACTAAATTGACAAAACTCCAACTGACTTTGTAAGCAAGATGAAAGTGCTTTTGCTTCTGTAATTGTGATCTGTTGTTAGGGTACAATTACTCAAAGAAATCTGTCCTGAGGTGAAAAGTAGCCCTTGAACAGCACATTTATTTCTGTCCCAGCTTTCTTAGCCTTTTAAGTTTCAATGTGAAAGCCATGGCAGGTGAAGTTGGTCAGCATTTAGAAAACTAATGTTGTCACAAATAGAGAAAAAATATGGTGTAATCAACAAGGTGGCTTTTTGACTGAAGTGTACCTAAAACAGCGTTCAGTAGATCTGGTCCTCCTGGTTACTGGCTGAATTTGCCACAGCAGCAGAGTGTGCTTTTGTAAATTGTGCTTGCCTATACTGTTTCTGACTGTGAAAGCTTTGTCTGGCCCTAGGCTGCCATTAACAGTGTGCTGTGGGACGTGATCGTTTATACTAATGAGTCAGTTTAAAACAAGAAGGTCTTTCACTTAGGACTTTAGCCAGGATTTTAACTTAGAACTTTTTGTACCAGAAATGACATTTTTAAGATATTTTGTTTAATCCATTCAGTGCATTCACTGGAGAAATGAAAAAACATGAGCATAATAAAAGCATATGTGATTTACACTAAGATATAAAAGTAGTGTAATGTAGCTCTTGGGAAATGAAATTCTTGGGAAAAGGAAGGTGGAAGAAGTAGGATTACATTGGCTGGATTTTTTTTCCTACATTTTTACTGCTGCATTCATGCTATAAATGCATTTAGCTGTAAGAAATATTACTGTCCAATACAAGACATATTTTTAGATTTTACTGTTCCCGTATCATCTACCTCACAATCATTTTTCAACTTCTCTGAATCCTGGCCCTTTATAATATCAAATCTATTAGCTACTAAATCCAGGAGTTTAGAGAATATATCAGAACATACTTAGAAGGATAAAAAGCAATAATAAATGTCAGGTACATAAACTGAAGAACATTTATGAAAGGGGTGCTCCTGGAAGACAACAAAGGTCCTTTTAAGGACTTGAAAGGAAAACTTTAGTAACAAAGTATCAATTTCTGTTGCTTAACACAAAAGAATGGATAGCTTAGTCATCTGAGAGAGGAATTCAGTCCACCAGGTCTTAAAGTGCTGTGTAAGAGTGAAGGATGCATAAAAAAAATCCTTTAGTTTTCATTATCTTAATAGATCCATAGCCCTTAATTTCAACAACACCCCTCCCCCCAAAAAAACAGCAAACAAACCCAAACCCCAGTTATTGCAATATTTTTATTTTTCTGTTCTGATCCAGATCAGAACAGATCACTAGACACACAGACTCTGGCTCTTAACGCTGTGATGGAACAGATGTTGTGAAAGTGGTATGAGCAGGGAGCATGACATCCGTCATCTTACAGCAGCACTGACTATGCACGTGATGGTCCAGAGCAGGATTTTCTGACAGGAGAGAGAATTCTGGGTCATTCACTGTGTCAGAGGAAAAGCAGAAAGGTGTGCTAAATTACTCATGGGAAATACAGGGAGATGGTAGTGTTTCAGATCATTTGATTGAGCTAAGAGATATGGTGTGGTAGGTGTGAGGAGGGGAGGAGTATTTCTGGGTAAAGGTTTCTAATTTTCATAGAGCAAATTGTAACCCACAATTCCCATCTGTTCATATCCTTCTTACGCCCCTGGTCCAAGGACAGAACCTTGTAGTGGAGATGGGGGCTAGCAAAGGCAGCAGGAGCAACTGCAGGAGCTGCTGATTAAGTGTTCTCTATCCTGGCTTTCCATTAAATCTCTTTATATGGGATGAGAATTTACATCCAGGTCAGTGTGCCAGACTATGTCAGTGTCTTTAAATAGGTGTTCGTTTTTCCACATTTGGGCAAAAACTGTCTGCTGGCATGTACAACTGTTAAATCTACGAAAGTGTCAGACGTCTTTCCCAGTACTTTGAGAACTGTCTTCATCATCTTAGAAATACATATTTTGGCAATGAGGGTGTCGGTCATGGCCTTGCAAGAATTTTCTCCGTTAAAATTCAAGATAAAAAAAGAGAGAAGAAAAGAGAAAATAAGAACAGTAATGTAATTTTTCCCCCCATGAAAATAAACAGCAGACTTAGTTTAATGTATTTTGTCTGATTTCCAAGGTCATTGTGAAAAAAATAGGGCAGGGTGATAATTCACATCTGTTTTGTTATGAACGTAATGGAAATTAAAACATATGCCAGCTTAGATGTTGTAGAAGAGTGCACACAGCAGACACTGCCACTGGTGATTCATAAGCAATGTTCTCCTTTCCTAAACCAAAGCTCCAATCTGATTTATGAAGTGCTCTGTTGCTGCCTAGTGGTGAAATGCAAAAGCTCCTGCTCTCCTACAGTCATTAAAGGCTACTTGTCCCTCTAGCTGGCAATGATATTGCCCATATCATAGTTTACATATTTACATCACACACAGATTTCATTCCATAAAGCCAATGTCCAACCTTGCCACAGGTGCACACTATTGGACAGGTGCAATATTCAATACAGACTCTGTAATTCTTATATGGGTTAACTTTGTCCAGTTATCTTTAGGAGGGTGGATGTCCTAGAAGCCTGCTCTTCCCTGTCATACAAACACCTGCCCTACCTGAACGAGCCTGGATGCAATAGCAGCTTTGCATCGTTCTGAGTGCAAGAACTGCACAAAACCCATTTCAGTGCCGACTTTGTCACAGGGAAGTAGTTGGGATAGGGTTCTGTATTTCTAAAGAAATAGTAAAGTTGCTCAAACTTACACTTTTGTGTAAGGTTTTGTTCTACCACCTTGTGCTGTGAATCCCTTTTCAGATGAGCACCTCAGATGAGCTCTTGCTTATCCCAAACCCCGTCCCTTCTGAGCCTCCAACCACCCTTCAGCAGTTCAAGTTCTGCTGCATTGGTCTCTATAATTCCCCCCAAGACTCTGTTCCCTTCCATCCAGCCTATTTCCATATTCTTCCTGACACAGATACCAGCATAGCACCCCACACCTTTGTGCCTCTCTTCCAGCTAATCCTCCTTCTTTCCTTCCCTTCTGCTGTTGCTGCCATTTGTCCAAGTACCTTAGCCAGGATTACGGCTGAATGTATGGCCTTGAGAATGTCCTTTAACTTAGTGAAGCCCAGTCATGCAGCCTTTATCTTGAAAATACCCTGTCACCTTCCAGAGCTGAACCATTCCTCCCACAACCAGGTGTTTCAGAGAAAGAAGGCACTACTCATCTATCTCATGTTCATGGAGAACTTGGTATAATTTTCTACAGATAATCTGATCAGGTCAGGTCTGGTAATTTGATTCATCATCCGGCAAAGAAGGCTTCTTACTGTGATCTATTGAGTGTCAGCATTGGACACAAAGAAACATGAATTGCATTACACTGCAATGAGAGAGGTTAGTTTTATGTTATGCTGCTGTGATTGTAAATGCTGCTTAGTACCAGAGGAACCACGGGTCAGACATTTGGAGTTTTTAAGTATGTTTGCTTTCAGACGAAGATCTGTGTAGCCCTTTCACAAAGCTGTGCCCCACTTTAGGGTTCTATTTCAATATTCTGCTAGCTCCTGAGCCACACATTTTTAAAGAGAATAAATATTACTAAAGTAGTGCAGGACCAAGGCTCACATCCATTGAAATTGATGAGGACATTCCTACTGACTTCAGAATCAGTAACAGGTCTATGAGGAAAATACGACTTTTTAAAAGGGCAGTGTTTAAAGGAAGCACTATAAATTTAAAGTTCAGGCAAACTTATTGATCAGTTCTGATTCCTTCTTGATCTTAAAGATCAACAAAATGTTTTGCTGTGCTTCCAGAACACGTTTGAGGTAGTACTAGGGAGATGGATGCAGTAGTGTGCTACCCATGTTTTAAGAAGTAAATTCCACTGAGCAACATTTTTTTCCCTGTGATAAATTATATGTTTTAGCAGAACAGGATTCAATGCACTTTTTGAAATTTAAATGCAAAATATTATTTAGCAAATATATTAACAATTAATAACTGTGAGAAAATACACAAAAACTTATCCTGGAAATATATTTTTCCCACTGAAATCTTAATAAATGTAAATAATGACCTGACACTGTGCCTGTATTGTGTACCAGCTGGTGAAAACATTTAAGACTCAGTGTTAAACTGAGTTGTGGAACAAGATAAAGAAGTTTGTGGAGGAGCCTTCTGCACATTCCTGTGCCTTCATCTGTCATGTAAGGACAGTTGTTTTCATGGATGTAAACAATTACCTAACAGAAAAATTCTCAGCAGATGGCACATGTGAATGCATCTCATGGTTTCTGTTTTGTAAAGGGCTGAGTGAGCTGTGCACTGCAGATGACGTCTTGTTTGCTGCTGTTTGCTGAGATCAGAACTGTGCATGTACAAAGGAGCCAAGTGACCTTACTGCGTAGTATCTATCTCCCTCAGCCATGCATAGGAATGGAAAGGTGGTAGGTGATTTTATCATAAACAAGTAGATATTAAATATCTCTGCACAGAGCTCAATTATTATGCAGGGTACAGGCTGTCAACAACAGGCTGTGCTTCACAGCAATTCTTTAGATACCGAAGGAAATAATGAGTGCTTGCTAATTCAAAGTGAGATTGATCTAAGTAGAAATCTTCCACATCTCTAGACATACCCTGATGCTACAGTGCAACAAGCATTCTTGTGTGCTGACAAGCAGTTTTACTTTGGGATAAAGTTCTGCGGTACATCTGCTATCTGATCTAGTTATTCGGCTGAGTAGCACATGAGTACTACTCTCATTACAAGTAACTACTACTAGTTACACACAGAGATGACCCATGATGCACGGCTGCCAACTGTCCAGCAGCAAATGTCATCTAAATGCAGTCACGCAATGGAGAAAAGAAAGTTTTGTTTCTTGTCCAATCTATCTCTCAAGGGCTGGAGAAAGGCAGATTGATTCAGTCAGAGAGTTCATGCACTCCACCAGCTCAAAGCATGAAGTCAGTTAAGAAGAAAAAAATTAGAGAGGAAGTAATTAAAATGGTAACTCTTGATGTAACAGCCAAGCTGAAAATGTTTGTGGATGCCTGTTGCTAAAGCCACTGATCAACCTTCCTGAAGTATTGAGAGTGGGTAAAGAATCGATAGTCTCAAATACTGGAAGTTGGCACAAATTAAAAAAGATCAATCAGATTTCTGAAAGACTCAGTTTTTAGACTTCCACTGTTCTTAATATTCCAAAATAGAATAGAGAAATAACTGTATTCTCCATCTGTAATCTGACAGGGTACATAGAAGTAATCAACCATTTCTCCTGAGTATTTATACTACTACACCATTATGATAGCCAAGAAGTCTATTTTTCATCAGAGAAACGTCATTTAGAAGCAACTTCTGGAGGCCACCTGACGCAGCCCCCTCTTCAAAGCAGGACTATCACCAGCACTGACTATGGATTTGCCTAGCCAAGTCCTGAAAACCTCCAGGGAAAAGATTCCACAGCCTCTTTGAGCAAGCTGGGCCAGCACTGCTCTACCCTCTAACAAACAAGTTCATCCTGAAGTCCAAACTGAACTTGCCACACTGAAGCTTGTGGCTCTTGATCCTTACTATGTCATCTGGCACTACTGGGAAGAGTTTGTTTTGTCAGCTTTGTAATAGGCTTCAGGTAGTTAAAGGCAGCTATCTAATCAGTCAAAGCATGTGTTCAAGATTAATTGGCCAACTAGAATGTATTTTATATTAACCAGGAATGAAAAGTGCATGGCGTGGTAGTTTGTATCTGTCTGAGGGACTTGTTAAGTGAGTATAGGTGTCATATGACTACTTCTACTGAAAGGAAGCATGGAGGACTCCTGTCCTCCACTTTCAGAAATACATCTGTATCTCTGTTAAAGCAGATGCTGACAAATAACAATTCAGGCACATAAAACCAGAAAAAAATCCTACTTTGTATTTAGAGAAGTTGTTTGTGCAGTCAGGTATAGATCTGCTACATGCTTGTGACAATGCTAAAGAACTGTCACTCTGGTTGCTTGAATACTGGGGCGAATACTATAAAAGCAGGTTGCTTCAAAATTCTTCTTTCAGAAGACAGTGAAACTATTACTATGGCATTATAAATATGCTTAGATTCATAGAATAAAAGAATCATTGAGGTTGAAAGTGACCTCTGGAGATCATTGTGGTGGGTTAACCCTGGCTGAACGCCAGGTGCCCACCAAAGCCGCTCTATCACTCCCCCTCCTCAACGGGAGCACCTCCTCCCCCTCCTTCTTCACTGACCTCAGTGTTTGCAGAGTTGTTTCTCTCACATATTCTCACTCCTTTCTCCAGCTGCAGTTAGTTGTGCAGGTTTTTTATTTCTCCTTCTTAAATATGTTATCACAGAGGTGCAACCACTGTCGCTGATTGGCTCGGCCTTGGCCAGAGGCAGGTCCTTCTTGGAGCCAGCTGGCATCGGCTTTATCGGACATAGGGGAAGCTTCTAGCAGCTTCTCACAGAAGCCACCCCCTGTAGCTCTCCTGCTACCAAAACCTTGCCACGCAAATGCAATACAATCATCTAGCCGAACCCCCCTGCTCAAAGCAGGGTCAACTGGAGCCAGCTACTCAGGGGGCCAGGGCTGTAATGCTACTGTTTGCCGTGTTCCATCTTCTCAGGATCCTGAGAAGATCGTGTTATGAACATCATCTTACGATCACTACAGCAAAGGCTGCCCCCAACTTCCACATCCCCCACTTCTTCCTTGATTGTAAGTATGAGGCCCAGCATCCCCTCATTGGCTCCATGATCACCTCTACTGGGAGGCTGTCGTTAATGCACTCCAGAATTCTTCTGGACTGCTTGTGCCCTGCTGTGTTGCCCTTGCAGGCTTCTAAACTCACGGTAAATATTTTGCAATGTTTAGAGGGCATGTTGTTGTTGGGGCGGGGGGGTGTATGTTTGGTTGAAGGTCTTTTTACAGAGGAGTATTCCTGCAAGTCTGGAAATCTTCCTTTTTCCATGAAGGGCATCTTTACTAATTTGCCTTTGCTTTTTGCACTAGTCCACATGGAAATCAGAGTCCTGTTTCTCCATCTGACCTTGCAGCCCCCTGACACTTTTCTCTGTACTTGCTATACTCGTTCCATGCCTGGTTCATTCTCTGCTTATGAGGTCTTTTGAGCAATTTAGTTACCTGTGGAAAGTATCCCTTCAAAGATTATTCCCTTTTCTTGTGCTAATCCTTTGGGGATGTACCAGGTCCATAAGTTCTTTCCTTTTCTTTACGGTCACATATATGCCTACACATATGCACACACAGTTGTTCATTATTATAAAATTAGGTGGGTCACTGAGATTGTTTGACCTGAAATATAGCCTAGGCCATAAAGTTTCCCTAGACCATGCAGCAGACAATGGATGGTTTTCAGTCTATTGACCTTCTGGTTAACAGCTCAGTTAGCTTTGCCACACCACTGTAGTTGAATTGCTAAATATTTCCCACTTTTGTCTCTCATCTGTTTCTGAGGAAAGAATCATAGAATCATAGAATCATAGAATCATTGAGGTTGGAAAAGACCTCTAAGATCATCGAGTCCAACCGTCGACCCAACACCACCATGCCCACTAAACCATGTCCCTAAGTGCCTCATCTACTCATCTTTTAAATACCTCCAGGGATGGGGACTCAACCACTTCCCTGGGCAGACTGTTCCAATGTTTCACCACTCTTTCAGTAAAGAAATTTTTCCTCACATCCAATCTAAACCTCCCCTGGCGCAACTTGAGGCCATTTCCTCTCCTCCTATCGCT
>NW_008794008.1:340959-352066 GCF_000699145.1 Aptenodytes forsteri
TCGGAAGACCGTACCAGACCAGGGAGCTTCCTAGTGATGTCTCTGACCCGGGCCCCAGGGAGGCAGCAGACTTCCCTGTGGGACGGGTCCGGTCGGCATATCGGGCCCTCTGTTCCCCTCAGAAGGGAATCGCCTAAAAAAATTGCCTCGCCCTCAAGTTCCAGGGCCCCATATCTGTTGTGTAAAGGCAACCGGGAAGGTGAGGGAGGCTGGGCTCACCCTAGGCAACCTCCTGGATGGACCTTCGTCTACATCCTCATTTGCCTGGCTCTCAAGTTCCAGGGCCCCATATCTGTTGTGTAAAGGCAACCGGGAAGGTGAGGGAGACTGGGCGGGGGTTCGCCTGGCATGCCAAGCAGGGACCCGTTTCCATTCCCCCCCGTCGCTTAGGTCCCCTCTTTCTACCTGGTGGCAAGAAGGCAGGGGATCCTCTGCTTCTCGCGAAGCCTCCATCTGCTGCCTCTGCCTCAGGGACGGTAGGGTGCGGCTCCACCAATCTATCTCCCTCTCACACTCCCTGATACTCCTCAACCTTTCCACCTCCTCCTTCAGCTCTGCCACCAGGCCGAGCAGATCATCCACCTGGTCACACCGCACACAGGTGGTGTCTCTGCTGCCCTCCAGTACAGCTGACATAACTAGGACATAACTATTTAACATCTATGCTATATTTGATATTCCATACTGCTGTGGCTCAAAGAAACGGATGTGTTTTAAACACAGATTTTTGTCATTAAAGGAGAACAGTTCATTAAGTAAAAATACACATTAAAAGGCCTTGGTTTTATATACAAAAAGCCATGTGCACAAAAATGTATATGGAAGATCTTCTAGACAAGCAGCTAACAAAGCAATAAGAAAATAGTCCAGTATTAGATCAGAAAAACTGAAAAAATGGTTTGTATGGAAGTAAAAATTTTGTTGTTGATTAGCTTGAAAGCATTGTAATGAAATAAAGTTTCTCAAACAAGGTAAGATGGAAAAAAAGGAAGACTATTTTGTGCAATATGGAAGCCTATTTAATTAACTGTATTTAGGTACATGAACTACATACATTTTTGTCCAGTAGAGGGCAGAATGATAATGACGTAAAGGCAGAGCTGGCAGAAAGTGTTGGAAAACGGTTTGCACAAAAGAATGTCGGGCCTGATTTTGCGTGTCAGTAAGTACCGCAGTTCCTACTGACTGCAGCCTTATTTTTGGGTGTGCAACACCACTAAAAAGAGCTTCTGAGGTTTCCTTAGGCATCTGGAAGAAAATGCTCCAGCCTTTAATACCAATATATTCTACCCATGTTTTCCAACAGTGTATCGATGGCAGCTAGAAATGTGTTCAAGCTGGGTAAGCAGAGCAAATGCTGTTTTTCCTGACAGCAGCAATGACTTTAGCCTCTTCTATTTCATGTAGTGCATCTGGGACTGTGTTAAAATATTTCCCTTATTTTTCCCTTTGCAGTACTTGATTAACTTTTATTTTGTAGATGTGGAAATCCTTCTCCGCTTTATGTTATTGCTATAAATATTTCTTGTTAACTGCAAAATAAATACGCTTTGGCAGCAGGGAAGAAGAAATTTTCTTACTGCACCTTACAACTGCATCCAATATAAAATAATGTTCTGCTACAATTACAGCATTTCTTTGAATGCGGAGTAGAGACAACATGGGCTGTGCACTGCACCATTGAGACAGAGATGGTTTATTTACCCTGCTGGAAAGGGAGCTTACAACCTAGGTTTATGGTTATTTGCACTGGAAGAGGACAGAGAAGTGAGGTCAGCTTGGCTGAAGTTTACAGGCACAGCCTGACGTTTACAGACAAAGCCTGATGTTGGCTGCTCTGAGTCTGGTCTGGTTTTGAAAGCCTTCGTAGAATATTGCTTTTATCCCATTGCCTTAAAAGAACATGAAAAGGAGCTGCCAGCAAGGCTTGAGTAGCAATGAACAGCAGTGACATGAGGCATTCTTTCACAGGGTGCAAAGCCAACCACCATGGAGTGAATGGACTTTTACAAGCATGGGACAGGATTATGGACAGCAGCTCTGATAAAAGAGGGTCTGAAGAGGAACAGGGGGAAACACTAGGTGAACTTAAGTTATAAATTAAAAAGAAGGAGAAAGTAATAATTTCATTCAAAAGCCAGCACCCACCCCACTCCCATCCCCAGACCTCTGGAGCCATCCAAGCCCTCCCTTGACTGAGTTAAAAACAACTGCCATGATTTTAGCGACAGGGTGGTTGGCTTCTTACATTTAGCAAATAGCATCTGCTTAAGCATGTTTTTCTGACTCTTCTATGTGCCTGTTAGGGTTCATTAACCTGGAGCAGAATCTGGCTAAATGTGGCAGCTGATGTACCTGAATAATTGTGTTAAAAGGCACTTCTAGATAAAACCATGATGGATGAAATAAATGTGATAATCCTTAAAATATCAGCTGAACAAATATTACTGCTAAAAATTAAGTGGTTGGGGCCAAATATGACAGTCCTTTATGTGCAACTTCAGTCTTTGCATTCATGTAGTTGAGATAGTCCAGCTCAAGCTGCTTCTTACAGCATGGAAGAGAACAGCAGTGTGTTTATTTTGCAGTAGTGCAACACGGGTTGGTCTCACTATACAGTGCTAATCATTTTCTTTTGCTCAAAGGACTTGACGTCAATACTTGACTCGGGCATTTGGAAGTGTATGTTTTAAAATGGGGCTAAGATGGGTAATTCTGTCGATGTCAGAGATGGCAGTCTTGCCTTTGAACTCTGCTTCTGATACATTTTCTAGTGGTGAAACCAGGGATAAAAGTACACTGACAGTGTCCTTATCAGTAAGCCTTTGACTCTGTTGTAGTAGGTTTCCTAAAGCCTGTATGCTAGTATACTTTATACCACCTTAGAAGTTAGGTTGTGTGGAAGTGCAGTATTAGCTAGAAATAGGGGCTGTGGGTATTGCATGTTTTATATGAGCTCTGTTAGACAGCAGGAAATACAAATACTCCACTCCAGGTGTCAGAATATCTCAGGTTTATAATTGCTATTTGTAAGAAAGGTCCAGATTCTAGTCGTATTTCTAAAATAGCTTTTAATATAAACCTTTAAGTTCCTTGTAGCATTTTAAAAAAAAGGCAGGCAAATTCAGTCTTGGTAATGGAGTTGCATACACTCGTAAAAAGGCTTATGTCACTTAATCTGCACTTGTTAAAAATAGGTAAACAAGCACATGGATCCAGTGCTAAAGACACTGTTAGTCTGATGCAAAGCCTGCTAGATTCACAAGGAGTTTTTCCACTAATTTCAGTGGACTGACATTGGTCTGATGAGGCCTCATCATCCAATGGTTTTGAATCAGGCCCAGCATTGGGACTACCCTACTCCACATGGGAAAAAAGCATGCGGAGGGAGCAGCTGGTATGAGGTCACGCACGTGCACAGTCCAGAGAGCAGTCCTCTGGGTTCCAGAAACTGTAGATCCAACCAGGCTCTGGGCCCCACCTGAACTGACCAGGCATTTTTTCTGTGCCTGTGTTCTTTCAGTGATTCAGGGATCTTTGCTACTGCTCTCGATATAGTACAGATACAGCCTGACCTTTGGATATGTCCTTCATCTGCATCCATGTACTTGAACTCAGGTCCATTTCCTTTAAGGGTAAGAGACAAATCTGTGTGTCTAGATTAGGAAAGAGTGACATGCTTCTAGAAGCTGTTAGGTTGGAGCAAATTGCCTTTTGATGTCACTGGTTACTCTCTGCACTCTTTTTGTAAAGACAACTAATGCATCTGAAAGAAGGCTACTAACCTAAAAGTTACAGATGTGTATAATAATTCAAATAATATGAATCTGGGCCTTTCTCTGCCTCTGCCTCCATTCCTATTTATAAGATATAAATACTGGGTTTGTGCTTTAACAATTAAAGCAAATGTAATAGACCTCCAAGCAGGTAGGTTTTCTCCTTTCCTCTGTACTTCACCCCTTGTGAGCAGTGGAAAAGTATTTTGGATCCCACAGGTTTGCGATTCCACCCTGCCTAGTTCTTGTGGGGTTTCTCTTGCGCTACACATACCTGACAGTGATCTGGAGAAAAGTAGCGCCATTTAGGGTCAGATGAGCACCAAGACTTAAGTCACAATACCTGTCACTTCACAGCTGCAGTTTCAAAATGGCTCCCATGAATGCCATTTCTATACCAGTAACTCAGTTTTTAGGAACTTCGTCAACTGCTGCCCTTCTACTGTCAACATCATGTTTCTTTCTGGTCTCCTTTTCTGTCTAATGAGTAAACCCTTCTCCTCCTATCTGTTTCTAAAGAGCCTTTTTTTTTTTTCCAGTCCATTTTGAGCTTCCACTGTTATTGATTGCTGTGCTAAAGACACAGTAGGGAAACCAGGTATCTTCCAATGCCAAAATGGTGGTTTGTTGTTTTTACAGTTAACTATTTTCAGTACTGAAGCAGTGAGGTAATTACATGCAAAAAATATAATTAAAAGAAGGAAAAAACCTACTATTGCCATCTGCAGTCTTGAAGCAATCCATATATTGATTTACAGGATGATTTTTACAACACACTGATACTTCTCAACTGGTCCCTGAAGCTACTCAGTGGGAATCTCCAGCTATCTGCAAATTCTATAGCAATTCCAACTATAACATACAGTAACAAATGGTAACAAATGCAAAGTATAGCACAGCTCATAACTCTAGAATTATAAAAATACCATCCCAATTTTTGGTATTCTACTACTTTCTTTTTTGAGATAAAATATAGCTAATATTAAAGCTGCTTCTGTACCACACCTTCCAGTGCCCCAGGTCTAGGAAACATGGACATGAATGGGACAAATTCTGGATGCTCCCCAATATCCAGTGGCTTAGTAGCAATACATGTTTGAAACAAAATTATACTAGTGCAACATAGTGCTCTGCTGGCTTAAAGGTACTTAAAATAGCATAGCATTTACCTATTGATTTAAGGGAATAAGAGGGCATTTTTATTCTAACATAACTGCAGCAGGGGGACAGGAATTTATCAGAGATAATTAAATAGGAACAAAACCTGTGGCTGTAAGTCCGTATTCTGCTCTTAACTGTAACTGTAGGTCCTGATAAATCCGTTAAGAGTTGGGGATGAGCTGTAAGTACAGAATTTGGCTAGAAGCTTCTTGTTTTGCTTTTCTGTAGTGGATAAGTGCAAGATTCTACCCCAGTCTCACTGAAGTTCAGATATTTGCTAAGCCTTCTGACTTGTTTTACTCAAATGAAAATCCTGATTCTTATTTACTTGTCTTTTGCTGCCACCTTTTGCAAATATGTTTCATTTGTCTCAGAGCCTATGCTAAAAGAGAGAGTGTTTTGGGCTCCGTATGTTACTGTTTGGTATGTGACTAGGAAACTGTAGGTACACTGCAGTTCCACATGCTGTGTGGGGAGAATTAACAGGCTTTTTTGCATTTGCCAAATCTTTCTTTGAGAATGGGAAGTGGGAAACTACAGTTCTATTCATTAGATTCACTTCTGGGATGCATCCTGCTATCCAAGTCTGATAAGCTGATTGCTGGCCACCTTAGATATTGTCCGTCTGCTTTCTAGGTCACTTTTCCTGTGGCTCTTTGGAAGTAGGTTTAGTATCTGCGTACAGATCTATATTCTCCTTCAAGCTTACTATTTTCCTTACCTTTTTACTCTTGAGTAATGGCTAATGCATTTTATTTGTAGTTGAGGTTCCTTTATGTGTATGTATGTGTGAATATAAAACATGACTCAATATTAGATTCACAATCAAAAAATAATTAGATTTGTTTGGCCAGAAAAAAATGTGTTCACTTTTCAAACTATTAGGAAGGGGCAAAATGTATAATGCAAAGCATTTAAAAGTTCCTAAGGGAAATAGTTGCTGGATAAGGAGCTAGTTTTTCTGTTTCTAAACATAGCTTCTATACTTTCTAAAAATATGTAAGGGGAATTGTTTCTGTATGGAGCACATCAGACTTTTTCCAGTTAATGAGTTCCCTTAGCAAGTAAGTGCTGAAGCTAAAGTACAGAGAAGATGGTAGATTAGAATTTATTTCAACTGGATTATTACACCTTTGGCACAGGGAGAACATTTTACCATTTCTTTGCAAAGCCACTAGGACAATGGAAACTACTTTGCAACACATAGCCTAGGATGATACTGCATGAATAATGAATAACAGAAATGTATTTCAGCTGAAGAACTTCTCTCTAGCTCTTCACCAGAACCAGCTTGCCAGATTTCAGAGCAAAGTGCAAGGTTAATTTATTTTGCCTGATTTTACTCTCTCTGAGCATGTTTGGCAGCGACACTTAATTCTGTGTGTTTGCCAAAGCAAAAATACTCTCATTTCAAAAGTGAATTTTGATGCAGAATAGTATTTGTTATGTACACAGTGCAACTGAGGAGATAAATCTGAGAATAAGGGCATAAATAAAATCTAACATCTGTTGTAGAAGCAGGTAATTGCAAGGGCTAAAGCAAATCCACTGTAAATTTTATCCTGTATTTGTGAAACTGTGTCATGCTGTTTGTAGAGAACTCTTGCTGTCTTCTTAGTTTGTGAGGCTAAAGGATCTCAGTTTATCTGAGAAAACAAAAGGTTGCTCGACCTTCACTGACTCCACTCTGCAAGCACATTCAGCACTTTTCTTTGTAGTTTATGGACAGCTGAAGGAAAGTATACGTGGCAGGAACTACTTGTTACCACTCAATTTCACCAAGTATTTACATGCGCCTTTCTTTAGTATATGAGTAACCTCAGTTAGTCAAAGGACAAAGAATGACGTGTACTTAGCTAGATGTGTTTAAGCACTAACTGAACTGAGGCCTAAATTATTAGAAGTAAGTTACTGGTACTATAACACTGCATTACAGTTTTTAAGGCCTTTCTTAAATCATTTAAATTAAATGGGCTGTGCACCTCAAGAATAAATAACGTGTTTTTTCTCAAACACTTTACAGAACGAGGCTCAAAAGGACATCTTGACCTCACGGAGTTAATAGGAGTTCCTCTTCCTCCTTCCGTCTACTTTGTCACCGGCTATGGAGGGTTTCCAGCTTACAGCTTTGGTCCAGATGCTAACATCGGTCGATTGACAAGTGCTATAATACCATTGCCTTTCTATAAAGATTTTGCTATTGTAGTTACAGTGAAACCAAACAGTGATCGTGGAGGAGTGCTATTTGCAATAACAGATGCCTTCCAGAAAACTATTTACCTGGGAATGAGACTTTCAGCGGTTGATGACAGCACCCAGAGAATAATTATATACTACACAGAGCCTGGTTCCTATATCTCCCGAGAGGCTGCTTCATTTAAAGTGCCAGTGATGACTAACAGGTGGAATAGGTTTACAGTGACTGTTCAGGGAAATGATGTTGCTTTGTTCATGGACTGTGAAGAATATCAGAGAGTTCAATTTCAAAGGTCAGCTCGAGCTTTGGTATTTGAATCTGGCTCTGGGATATTTGTTGGTAATGCAGGAGCCACAGGATTGGAAAAGTTCACAGTAAGTACTGTCTGATAAATTCACATGCCTCCGTGTTTTATGCATGTGCTCTCTACCCAAGAAAGTCTGCTTACAATGGTTATATCCCAAATGAGGTTACAAACTATATAGCTTGTATTTTCCATACTTGGCTAGGGTTCAGGCAGTGCAGATATATAAATTCTGTCTTAAAATGCAAATGTTCCTAGAACCTCAGAAGTTTATTAATGGTCCAGATACTAAGCTCAATGCTCAGTTTTAATATTAGGAATTTCAAAGTAAATATATCACATAACTTTATATGGCCCTTTTATGAAGGGCAGATTTCAGAGTATCCATTTGTTTAACTTCTGAGAATAATACCTTAGTAGAAAGTCAATATTTTAAACTCTTATTAGCTAGGTATGTTTACTTCACATTCAACATCAGGAAGAGAATGATCTCATCAAAGATGAAGATAGTTGGAAGATAAAGCTGTATTTCTGCAATTTATGTATTACTTGAAGCTTATCAGGTGTTTTAGAAAAATAGAATGCACTGAAAACACTACTACAAGGCTCCCAAGCCTTCTTAGCTTGAGTGCAAGCATCCTTTCTGCTGCAACCTGACTGGAATTCTCAGCCATTGAGCTTCCAAATGGAAATGTGAAAGCTGTCAATATGCGTGAGGCTGACTCATTGTCAAACTGAAAGGGAAATGTCACACTTTTTCTGTCTTGTTTGTGTATTTCCCTTGTATTTCAAAACTTGTACAGTATTTCATGAGATTAATATCTCTTCCCCTAAATTAGTAAAGCAGCAGCACAAAACTGAGTGGATCCTTTGCTTTAGAGAAAGAAGATGTTCTTTCTAAAGTTCAGGTGTACTGGCAGGTTCTGACCTCCACCTGGTAAGCAACAAGGATAATGTACTTTTATCATTTATCTGACTAGTCTAAGCACCTAGAATTACAGGAATATATTGATTAGCAGCAAATAAGTGGTAGAAAGGGATATGTAGGAAAACTGCCTGCTGGTGCTACCTTTCTTAGACAGATGGAATGACTGGAGTATTGGGGATGCCTGATTACTAAGTAGGAATGAGAAACGTTCCAGAAAATTAGACCACTTTGGTACCCTGCCTGGAAAACACATATGTGAAGATCAGTTGCTGAGATTATCACCAAAAAATATGGTGACAAGAATGCATGGTGGATTACACTCTAAGACATTTCCACTGAAATAGGCTGTTCTGTATGTTATATCGAGTACATAAATTTCAGCCAACATTCTGATTGCTTCAGTACTATTAATTGTGACATGTACTCTAGGTCTTGTGCCTTTATTTCTTCATGCATCATATGTCACAATTGCTTTTGGGTAGAAAAACTAAATGGTTGATTCCTCCCTCAAGCTCTGTTTGTATGACAGGAACTGTTAATATCGATTGCCCAAAATAGAAACAATTCACATCAGATTGTGCAAATGACTCTGAATGGATGTCAGTTGCTGGTTTGCTCTGGCTAATGGGAATTCGTGTGTCTAAGGCTCTGGTTGCCAGATGCAAAAGGACATAACTATCATCAGATTTTATGGAAACAAAAGGAAATTCTAGCCCTGGTGCTTGTAAAGAAAAGTAGAAACCGGACAACAACCAAATATAGCTGAATCAGTGATGATGCCAGATTCTGCAAACCAGCTTTAACAGGGAAGGGAGCAGCAGGTACAAGACTCAGAGGGGGACTGCAATACCTCATACCTACTATCCCTACCATGGCAGACTTGGCCATGACTTACCTAGTTGGAGTAATTGGCTAGCAGCAGCACTTGGGAAACATTAGGGCTCTCCATTTTGCTTCCTTCACCATCCCAGGCCACAGATTAGAGCAAGAGGAGGAAAATGTGTTCTCCAAATGTGATTCAGTCATACTGTGAAAAGAAAGCATCACTTCTAAGAGACTGCTTAAATGTCTTGTTGTGCCTTCTTTCATGTATGATTTTTCAGCAAACTCTTCAGTTAGTCTGACATCGTTCAATATCCGAGTTGCCCATTATTAAGTTTTGAGGGAAATAGGATGGTTCAGTTCACTGAGCTGTTATCTCAGATTGCCTGCAAATTCAGGAGGCACCAACTGTGTGAGTTTCATGGTCTTTGAAGGTACAGAAATTAGAGGATCATTAAAGATAGAATCTCAGATTTTGTTCCTTTCTGAAATATTCTAGAAGCCACCAGAAATATTGCTTCAAAAGTACTTCCTTGCTTATAATTCCCCAATGCTTCTAGGACAGGGAGAGTGGACCGCTGCAGCGAGGAAAGAGTGAGCGGAAAGACAGACATAGCAGTGTATACAAATGGTAGCTACTCCTCCTCTGGAGTTTGCATTTTTTGGTGGCATTAAGTAGCAGCAAAGCATACTACTTTTCTCATCTCAACAGTTGCTGCACTTTTCCTTAATGAGACGCAGGCTTTCTGTAGCCCTGAGTGAGCAGACCTGCTGTGTGTCTGTGGTAGTACTCAGCAGACAGAGCGCAACCAAGTTATCATTGCATGGTGTAAACATTCTAGCTCCTTGAAGAGAAGTCACTGGACTGAGAAGTATTCTGTGTCTGTCTAGAGATAAAGACTAAACCTCTCAGCTTCTTCAGGCTCTTCTCTACAGAAAATAGAAAAGCAGAGAAACGAAATATACAGTCAGCAAAACAGGAAGAGGCAGGTCATGTGTGTTAGGTAAGATGGCTCTTGATTTGAATACCCATCTTTTGTCCTGCATGTGCATCATGCCTAACTCTGTGAGACCTCCTAACAAGGAAACATCCTCCATGTGTTTCTTAAAACACTTTGAGTCTTTGTAATCTAAGAAACAAGATTTAAATGTTTAAAATGAAATTGTTGCTGCTCCTTCAGCACGTCAGACTGAGAAATATAGTTTGAAACTCTGAAAAAAGAAACATTCGTTATCAGAAAATCCATGTCCTTTCCATTTGAAAAGTTTTAAGCTGGTTTCTCCCTGACCCATTTCGTCACTTACTGGTATTTCCTTCCCATCCTTTGTCTCCATTTTTAGGGGTTTTCACATGTCATTTTTGGAGCTGCAATGCACTTCTTAACTAGAAAAAGCAGACAGTGCTTTACAGACTCTAGGACATAATCTAGGACTAGATCTTTCAGTTGGGGCACTAACAATACAGTGTAGCAATTGTATTGTCACTGGGACATGATAGTCATTGTATTCTGGCAACTTCAATTTTTTCTACATTTTTCCAAAAGGAAAAAATAAGAACATATTTACATTTTTAAACTGGGTTTATTATCATAAAATTTTATGCTTCAGATTATTTTCCAAGCAAATCAGAACAAAGTCTGGGGTTTTTTTGTTGATTTGTTTAATTCCCACCCCTCCATCCCCCCTTCACACATGCTACTTAAAATATTACTTCCTTGAACTGTTTTTGTTTCATGTAGGGCTCAATTCAACATCTGACAATCAAATCTGACCCAAGGGCTACTGAAGATCATTGTGAAGATGATGACCCTTATGTGAGTACTCTTATAAACACTTCTTTATCTATCCTCAGTGCCTCAGAGATTTCAAAGTCATTTGCCATTAGATATTTTTCATAAGACTACATGTAGCATTTCTTC
>NW_008794008.1:352089-352759 GCF_000699145.1 Aptenodytes forsteri
CACTGGGACATGATAGTCATTGTATTCTGGCAACTTCAATTTTTTCTACATTTTCCAAAAGGAAAACATAAGAACATATTTACATTTTTAAACTGGGTTTATTATCATAAAATTTTATGCTTCAGATTATTTTCCAAGCAAATCAGAACAAAGTCTGGGGTTTTTTTGTTGATTTGTTTAATTCCCACCCCTCCATCCCCCCTTCACACATGCTACTTAAAATATTACTTCCTTGAACTGTTTTTGTTTCATGTAGGGCTCAATTCAACATCTGACAATCAAATCTGACCCAAGGGCTACTGAAGATCATTGTGAAGATGATGACCCTTATGTGAGTACTCTTATAAACACTTCTTTATCTATCCTCAGTGCCTCAGAGATTTCAAAGTCATTTGCCATTAGATAGTTTTCATAAGACTACATGTAGCATTTCTTCCTGGGAACATAGTATACTTAAAACTATCTGTGTGTGGGAATCTCTTTTTTTTCTACTATGCAGCCCCTAAAACTGTGATTTTTCATAACGCATAATTTTCTTTTGTCTATAACAACTTTGAGAAAATGAACTAGAGCTCAACGATTGTGATGATGATACAGTCGAGTGTTTATGGGTAAGGATGAGGGGGAAGGCCAACAAGGCAGATATCCTGCTGGGAGTCTGTTACAGACC
>NW_008794008.1:354957-361147 GCF_000699145.1 Aptenodytes forsteri
CGAGGAAAAATTTCTTAGTGAAAGAGTGGTTAAACATTGGAACAGGCTGCCAGGGACGTGGTTGAGTCCCCATCCCTGGAAGTATTTAAAAGACGTGTAGATGAGGTGCTTAGGGACATGGTTAAGTGGGCATGGTGGTGTTGGGTTGACGGTTGGACTCAATGATCTTAGAGGTCTTTTCCAACGTTAATGATTCTATGATTCTATGAACTATGACTTTTATTTTTCTGAAGGGTCATTTTCATGAAATGCTGTAAGTAGTGAAATAAGTTAACACCATAATGACACTGAGGCTTCAACCAACTGGGAAAAAAAATAAGCTTTTTCTGCATTGAAGTAGCCAATTCCTTGGAGATCATACTTTTTTTTCCTGACTTTTATGAACTTGCTATCATGTTTGGGTTTTGCACAGGCTTCAGGGGACATCAGTGGCAATGGCAGCACTCAAGAACATGAAGATATTTCTGAGACACAAGAAGTCCTTGCACCTTCTCATCTTCCCATAAGGGTAAATTGATTTATTTTATTTACATTTCTGGTTTAATATTACTTTTTTAGATACCGAGGTCTGGAATTTGTCACTAGTTTTTCATATGTGGCAACTTCCAAAGGCACCTGTGAGAACAACATGCACCCATCCATAAGAATGACTGCACTGCGCCAGATCAAAAATCTGTTATGTTTTACAACAATCAGCAATCAGTACTTTGGGAAGAGTGTAATAACAGATCAGGGACATAACTATGACACTTACCGGGAATACTCTTTTACTCTGCAACAATTTCCATCTCAGGAAATGCTTGAGCCAGGAGTGCATCTGTTTGTCTTTAGTGGACCTCAGCTGAGTTTTTCACCCTTGAATTTCTTGCTTTGTTTTTTAACCCATGGGAATTTTACCAGCCTCAGCTTCCTGCTGCAGAGTGCCTTAGCTTATTTAATGACATGTTTTGTGAAGGACTTTCACCTTTTGCTTGCCCTTCTGAACATGCTAACTGCAGCTTTCATTTGGTGGTTACTCTACTGGAAGACAGAGTAAACAGTTGTTCCTTACTCACCATAACATTTGTGATTTTAGAGATTCCTATCACATCGTGTTCCCCCTCCTTTTTGTGCCAGGCTGAAATGTTCCAGTCCATTCCTCACAATGAAGCTTTCCATACAGCTTATATCAAGCATTCTTCTTTTATCCAAGTTCTCATTGATTCCTTTAGAGAAAACCAGTAGGTTTGTGAGAAATTACTTTACAGAAACCATGCTCACATTTCCCTGATACAGCACATACTTCAGCTCTTTCATTGTTGAATCCTTCAGAACTTGTGGATGAATACTGTTTGGTTGTGATGATTTGTTGCCATTCACTTAATCAGTGTGTTTCCTACCCTTTTCTTACAAAGACTTCTGTTTTAGACATATCCTCTGCTGAATTTCCCAAGAATATTCTTTTGCAGGAATTTTAACTCTTCCATGGTCAACATGAATGCAAAAAACTTACTTTTTTCTGGTATGGCTTAAAATTCTTAAGCACTCTCTTTACAACTTAGTTGAGTATTGACCTGGCTTCCTACTCCTGATAAGTTTGAAAAGAGATTTACTATTAATTTTTATGCCTTTTACATATAGTTCATTAAACTCTTTTTGGCCTGCCATGTGCTTTTCACAGAATCACAGATTAGCTGAGTTTGAAAGGGACCTTTGAAGATTGTCCTGTCCACCTCCCTTCTCAAAGCAGACAGTCAAGTACAGCAGGTTGCTCAGTGAGCAGGTTGCTCAGTGCCAGTGGGTTTTGGATTTCTTCAAGGATGGAGACTCCACTGACTCTCTGTTCCAGTGTAGTTCTTTTCTGATGTAGAACCAGAATTTCTTGTATTTTGATTTGTGTCCATTGTCTCTTTTCTCTCCACTGGTTACCACTGAGAAGGGTCTGGCTCTGCCTTCTTTACTCCCTCCTATCAGGATTTTGTACACATTGATAAGATTGCTCTGAGCCTTCTCCTTTTGAGGCAGCCTTTGCTCTCTTATCTTCCTCTCGTAGGTCAAAAGCCCTAGTTCCTTAATTATCTACACAGTCCTTTGATGGACTTGGTCCAATACGTCCAGGTATTGGTAAGCCCAAACCTGGACACAGTACTCAAGATGGGGGTCTCACCAGTGCTTAAAACGAAATGATTACCTCCCTCAACCTGCTGGTGATACTCTTCCTAATGCAGACCAGGATGCTGCTGTCCGCCTTTGCCAGAAGGCACATTGCTGGCTCTTCTTCCACTTGTCTACCAGCATCCTTTCCTGCAAAGCTGCTTTCCAACCAGTTGGCCCCCAGCCAGTACTGCTGCATGGGGTAATTCCTTCCCAGATGCAGGACTTGCATTTTGCTTTGCTGAACTTCAGGAGATTCTTGTCTGCTTATTTCTGCAGCCAGCTGGGCTTCTTCTGAATAGCACCAAAATCAGCTGGTGCCTTGATGACTCCTCTCCATTTTGCATCACACCACAAAATTTAACTCATGAAATCTTACTCTGCTTTCACTTTTCCTCATTTGGATACAACTGCAGCTAATTCAGGAAAGATGTCTAACCTCTCTAGTCTATCCAGAAAAAATTTAATTCTGTTAGCTATTGCTTTAAGTTTCTGTTCAATATTACACACAGTAATAGTAGAATTTTTGGCTTTTATTCCTCCTTCTGCAACTAAGCACCACACAGCCACTCACTCACTCCCCCCGCAGTGGGATGGGGGAGAGAATCGGAAGGGTAAAAGTGAGAAAACTCATGGGTTGAGATAAAGACAGTTTAATAGGTAAAGCAAAAGCCGTGCACGCAAGCAAAGCAAAACAAGGAATTCATTCACTACTTCCCATCGGCAGGCAGGTGTTCAGCCATCTCCAGGAAAGCAGGGCTCCATCACACATAACAGTCACTTGGGAAGACAAACGCCATCACTCCAAACATCCCCCCATTCCTTCTTCTTCCCCCAGCTTTATATGCTGACCATGACGTCATATGGTGTGGAATATCCCTTTGGTCAGCTGGGGTCAGCTGTCCCCGCTGTGTCCCCTCCCAACTTCTTGTGCACCCCCAGCCTACTTGCTGGTAGGGTGGGGTGAGAAGCAGAAAAGGCCTTGGCTCTGTGTAAGCACTGCTCAGCAATAACTAAAACATCCCTGTATTATCAACATTGTTTCCAGCACAAATCCAAAACATAGCCTCATACTAGCTACTATGAAGAAAATTAACTCTATCCCAGCCAAAACCAGCACACAATAATGTTGTTTCTCAGCATATTATTCACTGTTGCAGAGTACAAAAGGTAGAAAATTTCTATTTTAATGAGCAAATGTTATTGTTGCATTGTTAAAAAATTAGTAACACATGTACGACTTACATGAACAGGGACCTAAAAGTATAATAGCTATTGTTCATCACTATATACCACTCCCAGGGAGTAAAAATGTGACATTTTCCTTTGATTTTCCAAACATATCAGATCAGTCTTGGGTGCCAAAATGTTATTTCAAGATCTGACAATGTCAAGGTAATTCAGCAATGTCATGCCTTCTTCAGAAGACCTAGAAGTTGCCTACAGTCAACTTGAATTCCATAATTAAGCTAGAATCAATGCCCAGAAGGAAAAATGTCACAGAAAAAGTATTACAGAATATAATTTATTATTTGGTAATTATGAAGTTGTGTTTTTCATAAATGAAAAGGCAAAGTACACCTTTCCCTGATGAGCCTCTCAAAGACACACTTGCTCATCAATGATTATATCATTGCAAATATTTTTCCATTCAGCTGTAATACTTTCACTTACTTTAATTTCTCCACAAATTATTGTCTGTTTTGATGTTATTTTAATTTTCTTTTTAAAACATTTTTGAGATTGTCTGGGAAACTGAGCCATGCTTTAAGTATACAAATAATGTTCTCTGAAGTGCTGCACCACAATGTTAATAAAGCAAATATGTATATATGGCAGATTATCACCCTTAGAGAACAAGAAAGAAAGAAGCCTCTTCATTGCTCTTTTTTGTTCTACAGACACTTTTTTGGTGGCAGATTGTTTCTACATGGTCCAAGAGATTGACAGTCTTCATTGTGTCTGTGTGCAGTCCCAGTTACTACTACAGTAACTCTTTGTATGAGCCAAACACAGAATGGATGATGATACATAGGTTTCTGAGCCAACTAATCATAAGCCTGAAAGGCCAGTAAATGACTCTCTTCTTCAAAATGCAAGAACTTCATGTGAAAGTATTTCCTTGGATCACACATATTTTTTCTAAAATGCCTGGGGACTTCAAAAGGCCATACCAGCATGCCAATAAATATGTAGTCTCCTTTACCAAAATGTTTAATGCTATTGCCAAATTAGAAATGTCTAAATGCAAATGACTCATGGGATTTGTATGCCTTCCAGAGTGACTGCCCATGGAGTTATAATGGGTTTATTCTTTAGAAATATTAAACAAGAGACAGAGAAACAAATGACAATTTAACAATCAGTACAGTCACTGACAGATGTTTCTGAGAAAGTTTTTATTTATCTTCTACTCTGAAAAACAGCTGAACAAACTCTCCAAATCAGCACTTCAAAGTAAATTGCTCTGCTGAGATGGAATGAAACAAGTCGAAGGTCATACTTGAAAATGCAATCCCTGAATAAAGACACTTAGCGATGTTGACGGTGCATATTCTAATTTGTATTTTTCTGCTAAGTAGTTCAGTACTGTGCGGTAGGAATGGATGGCATTCTTTGGACTATTTCAGAATATTTCCATTTAATGGGCCTTGTGAATCAGCCAAAAAGGCGTGTTTAACGTTTGTAGAAGAGGTGTCTCCTCATAAAGAATTTTTCTGTGGATTCCCTGCTAATTGATTATTCAGCCAAAAACTGTCCTTCACATGTCTTATCTATAGGGATATTCAGAAAAATATAGCCTGAACTACTCTGTATGTTAGAAAGGCACTGCCAGAACGGAAAAGTAGGGAACAACAATTTTCATTGCTGGTTCACGAGCATTCTTATGAAATGAAGCCATTTCCTGTGTGTTGCAGTACTGGGTTTGTGTGATTTTTTTCTGGGAACAATACTATCCATTTTGTTTCATTAACCTTACATCTTTATGAACTAACAATCATAAAAATACAATCAAGGATCATAGAATATTTCAGATTGGAAGGAAGGTCATATAGTCCAACCTCCTGCTCAAAACAGGGTCATCAGTCAGGTCAGATCACACTTTTCAGAACTTTTTCCAGTCTGGTCTTGGAAACATCTGAGGACATAGACTGCAACAACCTCACTGTACAGCCTGTTGCAATGCAGGTCTATCTTCATTGGTGAAAATGTTTCTCCTTACATCCAGTCAGAACCTCTCGTTTCAACTGGATGCCCATTGTCGCTCATCCTACTGCCAGGCACCACTGTGAAGAGCCTAGCTCCATATCGTTGATGAACCCTGTGTAGGTATTGGTAGGCTGCCACTAGGTGTCCAATAAGTCTTCTCTTCTCCAGGCTGAAAAGGACCAGTTCCTTCAGCCTTTCCTCGCAGGACAAGTGCATCAGCCCTTGTCTGTCTTGTAAGCTATCTGCTGAGCTCACTCTAGTTTACTGATATCTGTCTTGTAACAGGGGACAAAACCAGGCACAATATTCTAGATGTTGTCTGACAAGTGCTGAATAAATAGGGATAATCACTTCCCTAGACCTACTAGCATGTAGCCAGAGCTCCTGTTAACACAGCTTGCTTTGCTGTCAGGGCATGCTGCTAGTTCATATTAAGCTTGCTGTCCACTGAGATCCCCTGGTCCTTCTCTGCGGAGCTGCTTCCTGGTTTGTCTGTCCCCAGCCTGTGTCATTGCAAGGGGTTCTTCCTTCCCAGGTGTTTGTCCTTGCTGAGTTTCACAAGGTTCATGTTGGCATATTCCTCCAGCCTGTCCGTGTCCCTCTGGATGGTAGTCCTGCACTTGAGCGTATTAATTGATGCACCTCCAACTCCCACTTTGGCATTATCTGCAAACTTTATGAGCAAGCGCTCTGCTACCTCCTCAGGTCATTGCTAAAGATGTTAAACAGAACAGATCCCAGGATGGACCCATGAGTGTGTCCTTGTCGTGGTTTAACCTCAGTCGGCAACTGAGCACCACACAGCCGCTCACTCACTCACTACCCCCCGGTGGGAGGGGGGTGAGAA